>NC_016090.4:37170712-37403907 GCF_000004515.6 Glycine max
TTCTTTAAAAAAGTAAGATTATTATTGATTTTAAAATTTAGAAAAGTTAAAGAGATAAAGACTTTTATGGTAATTACTATTTAATAAAGCATAATATATAGTTTTAGGTCTGATTTTTTAAAAAACAAAATATATTATTGAGTTTTCAATTTGGAAAAAAAAAAAAAAACAGGGGTTTTGAAACAATGCGATGCAGAATTTGCCGGATTTGGCTTATCCAAAAAAAGAATTGGCAAGATTTGATGGTCAGAGGTTAATAGTTGTGAGTTGTGACCCTGGTGAGACTAGTTTGAGTGGGTAGTTAATAATTTGAATTTAAGACATGGAATGGTGCCAATAATTAAATTTGATGTTTAACACTGATTTGCTTAGCCGCGTTAATGGTTCGCGTCAATAATTTCGCTCTGTTTTAATTATACTGGGTTTGATTTTGGAATTTGATTTCTGTGGTGTACTTTAAAACTATACATGAATTTTAACATTAAATATTATTATTAAACATTAACACAATTTTGTTGTTATGCATTATTATTTTATTTTGTTGTTATGCATTATTATTTTAATAAAATAGTACATGAATATCATAAAAAAGACAGTAGAGAAATTAAATCTTAAATTTTTAAGTCTTATTGAGACAATTTAATTATGACCCAATCACATATTAATGCATATATAGAGTAATATAAATGCTATTTTTTTAATACAATTCATATCATATAATTAAATTTATTATTACATATAAATTAATTATTAAATATAAGATAGGTAAATTTTTAACTCGTATGATTTATTCAATTATTAAATTAAATTACTCGTGATTTTTTTTAACTTATTATTTTTATATTTGTCTTATTTTTTTTATATTTTCTCATGTTAATACAATATTTTATTTTCACAATTTAATTTCTTTTTTAGTGGACTTAATCATTATAAACTTGCAAAATTTTAGACAAAAATAAATTAATATTATAAAAAAGTTGATTTTTTTTTCAAAACAAAAATAATTATTAAATATTGAAAATTTATTAATCCAATTTGATCCAACCTGTTTATGATCAAACTGAGTAAGATCAGACATACAAAAAAAAAATTACACAAACACGACGAACCTTATTATATAAACATCCCTAATTTTAGAATAATGTATCACATGAAAACATATTTCCTTGTTAAATTTGTTTGATTCAAAACTAATTAGATTACATATGAGTTTGTTTAATTTTTTTAAAATAATTTTAAAATAAGTGTTTTTTAATAAACAAATAGGATTTACTTCATAAAATTCATAAAATAAATAGAAAATTACTTTTAAGTAAAATAATTTAAACAAACACACTATAAAAAAATTGTTTATTTTAAACATTTATTTCAACAAATAGATTTAAACAAATTTAACTTAGATCTCATTGGATTTGATTAATTCAAAACGAATCAGATAATATTGGATTAGATTAATACAAAAGCAATTTGATAATATCTTGTTAATTTTTTTAAGGGAAGCTTGTTAAATTTGATTTTATTCAAAATTGATTAGCTAATATATCTTACCTCATTGAATCGAAATGAAAAGCACACATTATGACATCCTCAAATTGAAACCTAATTTATAACATCCTCAATAGCTAATTATGACATTGTTACAGTAATAAAAAATCATTTATCTTCAATTTGACTCCTTTTTGTTACCTAGTATCGAGCCAATTCTTTCCCTCTCTTTGCTGCTTGCTCCAAAACCCCTTATTAGGGTCACCGCTGTTTGGGTTAGGGTTAGGGTTTCTCCACACATTCTTTATCTACCAATCTTCTTCCACTACTTTCCCTTCGTTCCCTCTCACTCTCTTCATTTGTAAGCTTTTTGCGCTAGGGTTTTCTCTGCAATCTCTTGTACTCGAAGTTCGTTCCTTCTTCCGGATCTCAATCTATGGATATCCGCAAGAGGGGAAGACACGAAACCGGCTTCAGCTTAAATGGAGGATTCAAGAGATCCAAGCAAGGTTTGATTTTTAGCATTCTCGCTCTTCCGGTTTCCACTATTTCATTACGTTTTGGTTTCTGCTTGTTTTTTTTTCTTTTCTCTTCTTTTGTGTTTGTGAATGTAAATCGAAGTCATTCTTCATTTGTTAAATTGTTATTAATAATTTCACTAAAAAAAAATTAACTCAACACTGTTATGGTATGGTGCTCATCGAGGAGGGAATTTTCTCTCTGGCGCTTATGAACATAGCTATTTCTGTCGTTTAGTTGTTTCACTTTGGTCTGTTTTTTCAGTAGTTGGGGAAGTAGAAAACCAAATCACTATGATTACCCCGTCTTTCAAACTTAATTATGTTACATAATGAACTCAAAACGTATGAAAATTTCTAAAATTCTCACTCAAAAGTAATTTCACTAAAAAATTTAACTCAACAATGTTATGGTATGGTGCTCATTGATGAGGACAAATTTTCTCTCTCACGTTTATGAACATGGCTACTACTGTCGTTGAGTTGTTTCAGATTTCAGATTGGTCTGTTTTTTCAGTAGTTGGGGCAGTGCAAAACCAAATCACGGTGATTACCCCGTTTTTCAAAGTTTATTATGTTAGATAATGAACTCAACGTGTGAAAATTTCTAAAATTTTGTCACTCAAAAGTAATTGTGTTTTAAAGTTATTAACAGCTTTGGAATAAAATGTACTGGATTAATTAGCAAGAGAATGTTAACTGAGAATAAGTAATAATGTTTTGCAACAGAAATGGAGTCCTTATCAACTGGTGTAGGAAGCAAATCGAAGCCATGTACCAAGTTTTTCAGGTTCTAATCTGTTCTTTATCTAATAAATATCTATTCTTAATAGTGTTACATTATAATTACTTTAAGAATTAATTGTTTATTTGCTATCAACTAAATTGTGCAATTTTGCAAATTAACTGGGTATTCAAAGCTTTTATACAGGTACATACTGTTCTTTGGTCTAAACAAGTTGTAACAGAGTAAACAGAGTACAAAAAAGACAACAAGTTGATGGACTAAAGTTGGCACCAAGATCACTTTATCAATGATAAATTGATCGTTCCCCACTTCTTGTTTACCTTACCGCTTAATTAGTTTAGTTACCCATATAATTATTCACCAAAAAAAAAAAAGTTACCCATATAATTATGTTTAGCTTCAATTTTCCTTATTTTAATGAATTTTACTGCTTATGAACCCACCTTTCAATTGGTAAGCTTTTAACAAACTAATATGAATTGAACTTTGATTGGTTGGGTCAGGTATGATTTCAAAACTACATATAAATGTCTGTGGTTTTTTAATTTGCATTTTCTTGAATAAAACATCCGCTTTTTTTTGTCTTTTAACCCATGACCAATACGAATCAATATATCAACATATTCAACAACATCTGTGTATTTGATCAATATATTGTTTCTTAATTGTTATCCAATCCATCTCCTATAATAGTTATTTTGTTCATAAAGTTGTGTTCTTTGCTCCTTAAGAGATGGTGACTTATTGAAACACCGGTGCTTTGGTTACCTTTTGGTACTATAATAAATATCATTTGCTGATGTATACTTATGTTTTTGAGTTTTTTGATTGCCTGTCCTTTTCATATAATTTTAGAGTAGGATTCAATTGTCTGCTTTATAATTTTTATTGGGAACTGTCATTATGCATACATTTGAGAAGTTTTCTGGATCTCTCTAGTGATGATTTCTTGTGATTCTTTTAAAAATAAATGCTTGTTTACTGAGAAGCTTTAAAAGAAATGATCGGGTACTTTTGAGAAGCTTTATAATCATAAATGATGGCTTCTTGTGATTGGGTACTTTTCTAGATCTTTGTTGGCTTTCTAGGTCTCATTTCCATGTTATATTTCTTCCCTTTTTACTTTATGGAGATACCCTGCATGATGGTCTGTTCTACTGTAATTATGTCAAATTGAGTGAATGTAATGTGAAATTAATATTTTGGATGGGTACAAACTTGAGTAGCTGTACTCATTTACATTAAGTCTTGATAGAATGTCTGCAAGACTTGTTAGTTTGCTAATATTGTTACCTAGTTGGTGCTCTGAAGTGGGTCATGCTTGAGCTCTGCCCTGTGTGACCTTTGGCTTTCTCCCATTTGGCTAAGTGCTATTGCTGTATGTTTCCCTTTCAGTAGCTTGGTTTCCGACTTTTGTTTTTCATGTAATTCAATTTGGAGGAACCATTCTGAAACTCTATGTAAGCTTGGCATTTCAGTGTCATGAGTGGTGGATGGATTTGTGGTAGATCACTCTGATTGCTTGTTTGCTGTACTTTATACTCGCTTTATATTTTGCTAAATAAGCGAATAATATCTGTAATACATTTTTATACTTAAGGAAGTTGGAAATGAATTTCTATGTTCACTTGCACTTTGTAAATAAAAAACGGAGACTTTGTATTTTTATTGAAATCGTTAATAATACTTTTGTGTAATCTAATCGTGGCATATTTGTCTTGTAGCACTGCTGGTTGCCCATTTGGTGAGGGCTGCCACTTCTTGCACTATGTTCCCGGTGGTTATAATGCAGTTGCCCATATGATGAATTTAACACCTGCAGCACCTCCTCCACCATCAAGAAATGTTGCAGCTCTGCCTCATGTACCTAATGGGTCTGCACCATCTGCCGTTAAGACCCGCATATGCAACAAGTTTAATACTGCTGAAGGTTGCAAATTTGGTGACAAATGCCATTTTGCTCATGGTGAATGGGAACTTGGCAAACACATTGCTCCATCATTTGATGATCATCATGCCATGGGACCCCCTGGAGCAGGTCGTCTTGCTGGTCGAATGGAGCCTCCGGGTCCTGCCGCAAGTTTTGGTGCCAATTCCACAGCGAAGATCAGCGTAGAAGCTTCCCTGGCTGGAGCTATCATTGGGAAGGGTGGTGTGAACTCAAAACAGATCTGCCGCCAAACTGGAGCCAAACTTTCAATTCGAGAGCATGAATCTGACCCAAATCTTAGAAACATTGAACTTGAGGGAAGTTTTGAGCAAATCAAGGAAGCAAGTAACATGGTAAAGGATTTACTTTTGACCCTGCAAATGTCTGCACCACCTAAAACAACCCCGGGTGTTCCTGGTGCACCTGCCTCTCATGGAAGCAATTTTAAGACGAAGCTGTGTGAGAATTTTGCAAAAGGGTCTTGCACGTTTGGAGATAGATGTCACTTTGCACATGGAGCTTCTGAATTGCGTAAATCAGGAGTATGAACTTTCTTAGTGAGGCACATTAGCCAGGGTTATTATTATTGTTGTGCATTGCTACTTTAGCAGTACTGACAGTACTTTCGATGTTAGTTTTGTTGTTGAGTTGTTTTAGGTCCCAATTGGGATGTTTGGGATGATTTTTTTTTTTCAGTTTTGAAATTATTAAAAACCAAACTTAGTTTATGTTTTGAGCTGTCATTTTCAATTTATTTTGGTTTTGAAATTTTAAGAAGTTGTAAATTGAAAATAGATAAAATAAGTTCAATATTTTATTTTATTGTGCTTCATTATGAAATAATACAATACATAAAATATATTAAAATAATTAAACTTAATAAAAAGGAATTAAAAAATAAAAAATTGTACATTATCTTTTTGTTAAAATTATAAAACAAAAAATAATGACACAAACATAACACTAATAATCATATGTTGGGTTATATAATACATGTTTTTACAATTTGTTTTTAGTTTTTATTAAGCAAAAAATTACACTGAGTAAAATAGCAAAGTGCATAAGACTTATATATCTAAAATTGATAATAATAACAGTCAAGGACAATACAATTATGACGTTGCATTAGTTGTATTTGATAATTAGTTGATCTTAAAAATTCGACGGATGTCAATTACAGTCATTAATGGTGACTTACGTTGTTATATCATATTGTTTGTCATCTAGTTTTACGACTTCGGCCTCTTTTTTAACGTTTTTTTCCCGCATATTATCTAAACAGAGGATCATTTTGCATCTTGCATTTTATTTAGGAACATTTTCCAACCAAAAAAAGTCAAGCAACTATTCAAATCAGAGTTGACTATCATAAGCTTTTGCCAAGAAACAAAAGTGCAGTTTATTGGTAATCATGTTTCTAAAGTTTACCAAACCCTAGTTAGCACCAAGTGCAACGAAATGACTCCAGATAGAAATTTATTATGTATGTTGGAAAAAACTAGAAGTCATAAGTACAAAACAGAAACATATAACACAGATTGGAGGTTTGTTGTGCCGTGAAAAATCACTGCCTTGAAAGCAAAATTCGGCTAGACCTTGATGCAATCTAGTTTGCCGACTGCTCTCCAAGGTTAACACAACGAGCCTATGAACACGTGCACTCGTGGCCTTAGGCTATGGAAATCACAGAACAATTGCCCAGAATTTTAGAAGTAGATAATAAGAAAAGAATTGAAAATTATTTTCTGCCTGTGCAAGCCCGTCCAAGACTATGACAGTCCTCTTTTTAATAGCAAAACCACAAAAACGTCTTTTTCTTTTCCTGTCCACAAATCATAATTATTAGCTACACATTTAACAAATTGACCGTTAGAGAATTGCTAATAAAGTGGAGGTTAAGCTATTTGATTTATAGCTAATCAAGAGCATTAAAAAAAAGGAAATATTTGTTAAAAGAATAACAATCAAAACTGTTTAAAATCAGTTAGGAAATTTGGGAATAAATAGTGGCTTCAGTTTGCCATTGTCCAACAATCCCCCACCAATGGTAAAGCTGGAGTTAAAAAAAAAAAGAGCAATTTTTGGGCAAAAGAGAGAGTAACGTTTAAGTATCAATATCATAATGATTGAATTGATACATAGTGAAGTAAGGCAACAATTGTGTCTAGGTAGTGAATTACTCTTGAATTACCAAGTTTTCAAATGAGACCCTTACAACACATGTATTTCTCTAATATTTGTGATTTTCGCGATATTACAAACCAGCGCTTTTAATGGCCATGCGCACACCTTGGATACTAATGAGAGCTCTAGAAAGAAAGCCTAATTCTTTCATAGAAGGCGGCCCACCTTCACTCTCACGAAGTTGAATCCATCAAGTGCGTCTCAAAAGCACCACCAAAGAGGCTATGGATTCATTAAGAGCAAAAAATTCTCATCTTTCAAAATAGAATTATCATTCAAACGCAAGAACCTATAAGCAGCACCATTTTGAGCATATCCAATAAACACACAATCAAAAGTTTTGGTACCTACATTAGTCCTCTTGAAATCTGGTAGAGCTACCTTAGCAAGACATCCCCATACTATTAAAAAATTTAAATTTGGCGCAAATCCTTTCCATAATTCATAGGGAGTTTTATCTAGTCGTTTATGGGGAACTCTATTTAGTATATAACAGGCGGACAAAATGGCTTCCCCCACATTTGGGTAGACATACCAGAACTTAATAACATAGCGTTCATCATTTCAGTTATTACTACTTTGTCAGCTTCAAAAACCAATTTTAATCCAGCTCTATTTAGACAACTACCAGAAATTAGGTTCCTACGCAGAGAGGGAACATACAAAACATCACTCAAAGATAATGTTTTTCCAGAAGTAAGTTTAAGGAGAATCTTTCCTTTACCAAGCACTCTAGTTGTAGCTGAATTTCCCATGAAAACACATTTTCCGTCATCAGCATCCTCAATCTGGTGAAAAAGCTCTTTGTTGGCGCATAGGTGTTTAGAAGCACCGGTATCTAGAATCCAGTCCACCTTGTTGTCAACCATGTTTGCTTCCACTACCACAGCAGCTATCACTTCTTCATTTTCTGCTAGATGTGCTTGAGGAGCATGTGGTGCAGCAGGTTTCGAGTTGTTAGATTGTTGTCCCTTCCTCAGTTTGCACTCATAGGCTTTATGACCTGTTTTGCCACAAACATAGCACTCACCCTTTCTTTTCTGAATCTTGTTATCACCTTTGTTGATATTAGGGTGTGTTTTCTTTTGTCCTTTTTTCTGAAATCATTTTTCTTTTCCTTTTGACCTGTATTGATCAACAAACTCAACAACATTAGCATTAACTGAATTTACAGAATGTAAAACATGCTTATCTTTAAGTCGGTTGGCCTCCTCTGTCTTCATATGATTTATTAATTCTTGAAGTTACAAGTCCCTCTTCTTGTGTTTCAGTTGGTTGCGGTAGTCACTCCACGAAGGTGGAAATTTTTCTAGAAGCACATTAGCCTGCAATATCTCACACATCTTCATTCCTTCATTTAGTATATCACCAACTAGATTCTCATACTCATGAATCTGCTCCATGATTGGTTTGTCATCCATCATTTGGAAACGCAGCCAATTTCCTACCACATATTTCTTTCTTCCAGCATCATCATCACCGTAACGTTTCAGCAGAGTGTCCCATATTGTTTTCGCAGACTTTTGATTAATGAAAAGATCAAACAGATTATCTGCCATATGAGTTAGCAGATGACCTCTAGCAGTTTTGTTGTCCTTTTCATATTTCTTCTTTGCTTCTTCGTTAGCTTTCTTGGTTTCTGCAGGAAGCGGTGTGACGACAGGGGTAGCAGGAGTTTCAAGAGTAGATGATTCAGAAGCGTTGACATCAGCGGGAGGATCTTCAAATAGCACATAATCAACCTCTAAGGCTTCAAACAAAATCAACAGTTTTTGAAACCATCTCCTATAATTTGAGTCGTCTAGAGGTTCTATTTTCGACATATCCGGAATGATTTTTGATAGATTTCCAGCCATTTCTGTTTAGTACTTGATGCAAGGAAAAAATAAATTTTGCTTTGCTTTCAAATTTGTTGGAAAAAACTAGAAGTCATAAGTACAAAACAGAAACATATAACACAGATTGGAGGTTTGTTGTGCCGTGAAAAATCACTGCCTTGAAAGCAAAATTCGGCTAGACCTTGATGCAATCTAGTTTGTCGACTGCTCCCCAAGGTTAACACAACGAGCCTATGAACACGTGCACTCGTGGCCTTAGGCTATGGAAATCACAGAACAATTGCCCAGAATTTTAGAAGTAGATAATAAGAAAAGAATTGAAAATTATTTTCTGCCTGTGCAAGCCCGTCCAAGACTATGACAGTCCTCTTTTTAATAGCAAAACCACAAAAACGTCTTTTTCTTTTCCTCTTCACAAATCATAATTATTAGCTACACATTTAACAAATTGACCGTTAGAGAATTGCTAATAAAGTGGAGGTTAAGCTATTTGATTTATAGCTAATCAAGAGCATTAAAAAAAAAAGAAATATTTGTTAAAAGAATAACAATCAAAACTGTTTAAAATCAGTTAGGAAATTTGAGAATAAATAGTGATTTCAGTTTGCCATTGTCCAACAATGTACAGTGAAAAAAAAGAGTAGAAATTACTAATGAATGACTATTGCAAGGCTCATTTTAACAACAAAGTTTTCGATTGAAGCATGAAATAAGATAAAAGGTTATTCTACAATTCCTATCTTTGAATATAGCTTAACAAGGTGGAGTCCTTTACATGAACAAAACTACAGTTTAAGAACAAAAGTTAGGCATCTGTTACATGATCAGCAAAACTACAGTTAAAGAAACAAAAGTACAGTTTATTGGCAATCGTATTTCTAGAGTTAAACGACACAAACAGCAACCCAAACAAACCAACTCAACAGCGACCCAAAAGTTTTCCACCCACGAAATCCTCTTCACCCTAGTCCAATCAGTAACCAACAGCACCCTCACTCATCTATAATTCGACAGAAATAGTAACACTACATACATTCTATCTTAATTATATTTATAAAGTCCATACATATTATGTTACTTTTAATTATAAATAAAAATATGTTATGTACACCGTTTTTTATATTATTATTTTAAGTAATTCCAAATGGATAATGATATTATTATTATTAGGGTTAATTAAGTTTTAAGTTCATAAACTATTTCACATTCTAATTTTTAGTTCCTTAAAATTTATTTGATAATTTTTAATTCTTTGTTGATTTTTTTTTATCATTTTTGGTCTCTCCAATGTTTTTTTGTCTATTTTTAGTCTTTTATTTATTTTTATTGTTCAAAATATATAAAAAGATGAGAGACTAAAAATGGACAAAATAATAATTAATCTTGAGCAATAAAATAAAGAAGAGATTAAAAATATTGATAGAAAATTAATAAAGAACTAAAGGTTGTTAAAAAAACTTTTGAAAAATTAAAAATTTGAATCTGAAAAAGTTTAGGACTAAAAAGTTAATTGACCTTTATTATTTTTATTATTAAACTTTTTATTTATAAAAATAAAATGACTAGGTAATTTATGTAGTTGATGATAATTTATGACACTCGATAGGTGTCACGCTTAATTGTCCTTCACGTATTTAATAATGTTTTTAATATTTTTTTTTATATTTCATCACAATTTTATGTTTTTAAGTTTCAATAATATTCCTATATCATTCATAATTTTTCTTAGTACATATTTAAAGTCATGTTGTATTGTTACAATATATTTTTTTAGCAATATATTGATATTTATATGATTTTTAATCTATCCAAAAATTATTCCAAACCACCTCCAAAAGTTATTTCGTGCATCACACGAGTCCCCACTAGTATATACTAACCAACGATCATGCATGAATTTGATTTTGTAATATATTTTATATTTAAATTTTATTTTTGAAATTATAAAATTATATTAATGCATGCATTTTATTTAAAATTGATTAGATAACATCTCATCAAATTTGATTAGATTAATATAAAATTTTTAATGATTGATTCAAAACTTATTAGATTTGATTTATTCAAAACCTGATTATATAATATATCTTAAACCAAAATGAAAAATACTGTTAGTTAGGGATGTTTGTGGCTCAATTTGTTTTAATTTTTTTATTGAAAAGTTACTCGAATCAAACTTAAAAAATATATGGTTTGGTTTAGTTTGATTTTTATTTAAAATAAAATTCCAATCAAACAAAACCAATATTTTACCATTTGATTTAGTTCGATTTATGTGGTTTTTATTAAAATTTATATACTTTTTTCATATTTTAAATAAAATTATATTAATAAATTGTTGATAACAATCTATAAAATTTATTAATATGTTAAATCTTTTACAACAAAATTCTGCATAAATTTGATTTATTTTAACCACTAAACATATCAAAAAATTTATTTAAAAAAAAATATATTTTATAAGTTTTATATACATAGCAATATAAATATTCTGAAACTCAAATGATATACATAAAATACATAACATTAAAGTAATACAAGTGTTAGTACAAGTATTACAGTTTGAATTAGTTTCGAACATGCAACCCTCAAATTAAATCAAATCAGTTTGAGAAAAAAAATCATCCAAAAGAATCAATTTGATTTAGTTTTCGATTTTTATTTTGAATCATTTGAATTTGAATACCTCTAGTGCATTACATTATGTACGGGCAAAATCTCTCACATCATGTGACGAGCGAAGGAAGCATGTAAGGGAGTAAGGCGGCCAAACAGACAAGCATAAAATAAAATGTCCAACTCAACTTGAAACATACTCCTTTAGTCCTTTTTATCAATATTTTTAAAATTAGATCGATGAAAACACTAATTCAAATTTTAATGTTTAAACCGTAGTTGAACCATAATTACATTATTTTATATTTTTAACATTATATAATATTTTAAGGAATAAAATAATATATAATTAAAAAATGAGGATCTAAAAAATTGTAAATTAGTATAAATGCTTAAATTATATGTGTCAGAAAATAAAAACTAATAATAATTTATACTCATGTGAAATATTTAAGAATGTATTTTTATTTATCTTTAAAATATTTTAGATTAAATAGTAAGATTAAAATAAAAAATAATAAATAAAATAAATTTAAAAAAACTGGTTCAGCCCCGATTTCCCTCGTTCCCTTGCTTAGTCTCACCAATTGTAAGCCTTATGCGATAGGATTTTCCTCTGCAATCTCTTGTACTTGAAACTCCTTCCTTTTTCTAGATCTCCATCTATGGATATCTGCAAGAGAACAAGACCAGAACCCCACTTCAACTTAAATGGCGAATTCAACAAATAATTAGGATGATTAGACATTAGTGTCCTATTGAAGACCTTCATTACAGTAAAAAGATTATTCTTACTTATTGAGAAATAATTTTAAAAATTATTAAAATTCAATTTAAAAATAAATGTTACGAGTATTATTGAATAAAAAAGTATTCAACAACTAACAAATCTAATTCTATTGAGTAAAGTTTATGAGTTATTATAAATCTTGAAAAGAAATATTTTAAGAGTTATCTTTACTCTCAGTATGTCATGTGTTTTTTTCTCTCCTAATTTTATATATTGAGCATTTAATTTATTTTTAAAATTTTTATTTCTTTCAAATTTATTCTTAATTTTAATTTTAAATTTAATTTGATTTAACAATTAGAAAAAATTGACTATAAACGTAAAACATGAAATAATTGTATATTATTATCTATTAAAAAAATTAACATATATGATTGTTTATTTTTATAATAATTACATTAAAAATCTTATCCTTATCTGTATGTTTAATTTTCTTAATTACTTATCTTTTTTTTATTGATTTTCATCTTAAATTTTAAATTGAATTTCAGTAATTTTCTAAAATAATTTTTAATAATTAAAAATAATCTTGTTTCGTAATATATATTATTTACTGTAAATCTAAAATATATATTCGATTCAATTTATATATGAAAGTTTTTAAAAAAAAAATATTTAAGAAAGTGGTGCAGGCAGGCATAGAAATATTTTTTTTCCCTCTTGATCATCTGATGGGGAGAGTCGTTACATTCATGAACGGTAATATTTTTTTGTATGTGACTGTTTTATGCTCTTAATCTCATCCGTTCACTTACATCCAACGGCTGAAAAGGACGCTGGAGAGAGCAGGAGACAGAATGTGCTGGAGATGATCCGGTTCCTTTTTATTACCCTGTATCGTCCCAACTATTTTCCGCTCTCCTTGCTCCAAAACCCCTTATTCAGGGTCACCGCTGTTAGGGTTAGGGTTAGGGTTAGGGTTTTTCCGCACATTCTTTCTCTAGCAATCTTCTTCTACCACTTTCCCCTCATTCTCTCTCTTAGTCTCTTCAATTGTAAGTTTTTTGCGCTAGGGTTTCCTCTGCTATCTCTTGTACTCGAAGCTCGTCCCTTTTTCCGGATCTCGATCTATGGATATCCGCAAGAGGGGAAGACCCGAACCCGGCTTCAGCTTAAATGGTGGATTCAAGAAATCCAAGCAAGGTTTGATTTTTAGCATTCTCGCTCTTCTGGGTTTCCACTATTTCAATACGCTTTGGTTTCTGCTTCAAAAGTTGCTTTCTTTTTCCATCTTGTTTTGTGTTTGTGAATGTAAATCGAAGTCATTCTTCATTTATTAAATTGTTATTAGTAATTTCACTAAAAAAAAATTTTACTCAACACTGTTATGGTATGGTGCTCATCGAGGAGGGAATTTTCTCTCTCACGCTTATGAACATAGGTACTTCTGTCGTTGAGTTGTTTCAGTAGTTTGGGAAGTAGACCACCAAAACACTGATTACCCCGTCTTTCAAACTTTATTATGTTAGATAATGAACTCAAAACGTATTAAATTTCTAAATTTTTCACTCAAAAGTAATTTAACTCAACAATGTTATGGTATGAGGAGAAATTGCTCTCTCACGTTTATGAACATGGCTGCTACTGTCGTTGAGTTGTTTCAGATTGGTCAGTTTTTTTTTTCAGTAGTTGGGGCAGTGGAAAACCAAATCACTGTGATTACCCCGTTTTCCAAACTTTATTATGTTAGATAATGAACCCAAAACGTATGAAAATTTCTGAAAAAATTTCACTCAAAAATAGTTGTTTTGAAGTTGTTAACAGCTTTGGAATAAAATGTACTAGATTAATAAGCAAGAAAATGTTAACTGAGAATAAGTAATAATGTTTTGCAACAGAAATGGAGTCCTTATCAACTGGTGTAGGAAGCAAATCGAAGCCATGTACCAAGTTTTTCAGGTTCTAATCTGTTCTTTATCTAATAAATATCTACTATTGATAGTGTATTATAATTATAATTACTTTAAGAATTACTTGTTTGATTGTTATCAACTAAATTGTGCAATTTTGCAAATTAACTGGGTATTCAAAGCTTTTATACAGGTACATACTATTCTTTGGTCTAAACAAGTTGTAACAGAATAAACAGAGTACAAAACAGATAACAAGTTGATGTATAGTTGCACCAAGATCACTTTATCAATGATAAATTGATCATTCCCCACTCCATGTTTAACTTAAAGCTTAATTAGTTTGTTTCCCATATAATTATGTTTAGCTTCAATTTTCCTTATTTTAATAGATTCTACCGCTTATGAACCCACCTTTCAATTGATAAGCTTTTAACAAACTAATATGAATTGAACTTCGATTGGTTGGGTCTGGTATGATTTCAAAACTATGTATAAATATCAGTGGTTTTGTGATTTGCATTTTCTTGAATAAAGCATACACTTTTTTGTCTTTTAATCCATACCAATAAGAATCAACATATCAACATATTCAACAACATTGGTGAATTTGATCAATATATTGTTTGTTAATTGTTATCCATCCATCCCCTTATGATAATTATTTTGTTCATAAAGTTGTCTTCTATGTTCCTTAAGAGATGGTGACTTATTGAAACACCGGTGCTTTGGTTACCTGTTGGTACTATAATAAATATCATTTGCTGATGTATACTTATGTTTTTGAGTTCTTTGACTGCCTGTCCTTTTCATATAATTTTAGAGTAGGATTCAATTGTCTGCTTTACAATTTTTATTGGGAACTGTCAATGTGCATACTTTTGAGAAGTTTTCTGGATCTTTACTAGTGATGGTTTCTTGTGATTGGGTACTTTTAAAAATAAATGCTTGTTTACTGAGAAGCTTTACAAGAAATGATTGGGTACTTTTGAGAAGCTTTATAATCATAAATGATGGCTTCTTGTGATTGGGTACTTTTCTAGATGTTGGCTTTCTAGGTCTCATTTCCAGTATATATTTCTTCCCTTTTTACTTTTTGGAGATACCCTGCATGATGGTCTGCTTTACTGTAATTATGTCAAATTGAGTGAATGTGATATTAAATTAATATTTTGGATGGATACAAACTTGGGTAGCTGTACTCATTTACATTAAGTCTTGATAGAATGTCTGCAAGACTTGTTAGTTTGCTAATATTGTTACCTAGTTGGTGCTCTGAAGTGGGCCATGCTTGAGCTCTGCCCTGTGTGACCTTTGTCTTTCTCCCATTTGGCTAAGTGCTATTGCTGTATGTTTCCCTTTCAGTAGCTTGGTTTCCGACTTTAGTTTTTCATGTAATTCAATTTGGAGGAACCATTCTGAAACTTTATGTAAGCTTGGCATTTCAGTGTCATGAGTGGTGGATGGATGTGTGGTAGATCACTCTGATTGCTTGTTTGCTGTACTTTATACTGGCTTTATATTTTGCTAAATAAGCCAATAATGTCTGTAATACATTTTTATACTTAAGGAAGTGGGAAATGAATTTCTATGTTCAGTTGCACTTTGTAAATAAAAAAGGGAGACTTTGTATTTTTTTATTGAAATCGTTAATAATACGTTGGTGTAATCTAATCGTTCCATATTTGTCTTGCAGCACTGCTGGTTGCCCATTCGGTGAGGGCTGCCACTTCCTGCACTATGTTCCCGGTGGTTATAATGCAGTTGCCCATATGATGAATCTAACACCTGCAGCACCTCTTCCACCAACAAGAAATGTTGCAGCTCTGCCTCATGTACCTAATGGGTCTGCACCATCTGCCGTTAAGACCCGCATATGCAACAAGTTTAATACTGCTGAAGGTTGCAAATTTGGTGACAAATGCCATTTTGCTCATGGTGAATGGGAACTTGGCAAACACATTGCTCCATCATTTGATGATCATCGTGCCATGGGACCCCCTGGAGCAGGTCGTCTTGCTGGTCGAATGGAGCCTCCTGGTCCTGCCGCAAGTTTTGGTGCCAATTCCACAGCGAAGATCAGCGTAGAAGCTTCCCTGGCTGGAGCTATCATTGGGAAGGGTGGTGTGAACTCAAAACAGATCTGCCGCCAAACTGGAGCCAAACTTTCAATTCGAGAGCATGAATCTGACCCAAATCTTAGAAACATTGAACTTGAGGGAAGTTTTGAGCAAATCAAGGAAGCAAGTAACATGGTAAAGGATTTACTTTTGACCCTGCAAATGTCTGCACCACCTAAAACAACCCCGGGTGTTCCTGGTGCACCTGCCTCTCATGGAAGCAATTTTAAGACGAAGCTGTGTGAGAATTTTGCAAAAGGGTCTTGCACGTTTGGAGATAGATGTCACTTTGCACATGGAGCTTCTGAATTGCGTAAATCAGGAGTATGAACTTTCTTAGTGAGGCACATTAGCCAGGGTTATTATTATTGTTGTGCATTGCTACTTTAGCAGTACTGACAGGACTTCTGAAGTTAGTTTTGTTGTTGAGTCGCTTTACATAACTTTTTTTGTTTTCCGATTTCAATTTTTGCTTATATCATGAAACTGGTGTTTAGGTTACTCCATTTAGTCCCCAATAATTCTATTAAAATAGTGTGGTTTTAGTTCCTTTTGTAGATACTAAAAGTGAAAAAAATTAGTTATAAAAAAAAGTCAATAAAATTTTATTAAGGACTAAAACAAATAAAATAGCGATATCTTCAAGGAATGAGAATGTATGTTAGCCTTTTTATTTCATTGATATATTTTTTGCCGGTTAATTTTAAGTAGTGATAAATTACACATGTTTTTCTATAAATTGAATGGATTAAAAAATGGCTTGGAAATGCAGTTATTATTTGGTTTCTCGATTAGGTTGATTTGAGAACGACCAATTGTAGCAATATATCAAATTTAATGCAATAAAAATGCTTTTAACACAGTAGAAATACGAATGTATGCATAACAACATTTTATCTGAGCTTATGGTAATTATGATTTCTATCTTATTAAAGGACAATATCTACGGGTGTGGACGATAATTAAGTACAAAATTGAACGATGAATGATAATATGGGAGAACTATCTTACTAAAATCTCATACTAAATTAGAAAGCAAATCTCATAAATAGAAAGTTTTCGTTCTTGTACTGATAAAAGACTTGCTTATACGATTGTTGAAGCTTAAAGATCTGTAAGTGATAATCCGTATGGGCTGAAACTCAAGATAGTTAAATTGAATAATTCGTATGTAATTTTTCTTTAAAGATAATTCTATTTAAGACATGATCGAACACTTAACATGAGCATCTCTCTCAATGAAGATTTGAAATTTAGGTTCTCATGTTATAGATAATTAATTTCTTCTGTTACATCCAAATCTCTGACTCAACCCTATGTTATTTGATGCATACATTAAATGGTAACTTCTATTGAAGCTTGTTAGAAAAAACATTACCCTTTATTTGGATGGAAAATTTTAGCCATTCAAAAAAATTAAAATACATGCCATTTGAATTAGTTGTAATTGAATTTTCTTCATTTTCAAAGTATTTGTTTTGACAAGTCATTTTAAATTTCTTGTATAGTAATTCAATTTCTACTATGCAAAATTTTACTTTTAAATATTTATTTAGAAATTAAAATTTCAATATTGAATTTTATTGAAAATAAATATTAACTATTTTTTAAATATTTAATAATTCAAAAATAATTTTTATATTAAACATATTAATAATTTTAAATATTTAATAATTCAAAAATACAAATATTTAATAGAGAAATTACAACTAACACCATATAAGAGCCTTCATTTATAAATTTACAAATTAGTCATGATACAAATCAGATCATGAGAAAACAAATACAGTAAATAAAAGCTTGAAAAAAAAAAGTAGAAGTGCATACTGATAACAAGTTAGAATTTTAGCATAGCATCCGATTTCTAACTATTCAATATATAGACGCACTATTATAAATTGAAACTTTGAACACATAAATCTCTCATATTTTTCTCTCCATAACTAATCAACCTAGACAATGGTGAGAGTGCAACACATTCTATTCCTGTTGGTGCAGTGACTTTATGCTTCATCCATTAGAGAGAGAGAGAGTCTACTAGAGAGTGTTTAAATATTAGAGAATATTTATTATTTTGATGTTATATGAGGGAGTCGTATTAGAGTGCGTTGGTAATCAACGTATTAGAGAATGATTATTTATGTTAAAGATTCAATTCCTAAGAGGTAAACAAAAGTGGGATCTTTTCCTATTTTCTTTTGCGTTGTTTTTTATTTTATTTTATTGTGCATAACTGTACCTGAAGAAATTTGTTCACCAACATTTTCATATATATGATAAACTTGAGATGTATATAATAAAAATAATTTAATAAGTAGAGCCAAAAACACGTTAAATAAATTTGTGTGATGTTTTCTTATTTCTTTTTTGCGTTACTTTTGTTTTCCGATTTCAACTTTTGCTTATATCATAAAACTGGTGTTCTCTTTAGGTTTACCCTATTTAGTCCCCTATAATGCTATGAAAACAGTGTGGTTTCAGTTCCTTACTCTTTCCCCTTAGTAGGTACTAAAAATATGTCTATGAAATAAATATGCAAGGAAAGAAATTATTGTTTTTTCCAAGAAGTCATAATTATTTAGGTAGTCAAAAATTAGAAAGAGAATTAATAAGGCTTAACATGTATAAATTTATGCAAGTTTGTAAAAAAAAAAAAAACACCCTTTTTATTAAAATATCAATTCTTATAATCTAATTCTACGTAGGAACACGTATTAACCACCTGTCAAACTAAAATATAATCGCCATAAAGGATATTGCAAATGTCATCTCATGAAAAGAAATCAATTCTTTACCAAACGATGTAAGAAATAAATTAATAATAATATAAATAACTATGCCACTAGATTAAAACAAAATTAAGGATTTACAGATGACAATATTTTTTTTCTAATCACTCATGAATAAAAAGTCAAATCGATCGATCTAATAATTTAGGTAAAAGAAAAGAAAGTCTAACTGTCATTTGTTTTTGCACAACCACGATTTTATTTATTCATTGAAACGAAGGAATACAACATCACGACACAGAATGCTTGCACCTAGTAGAAGTGAAAACACTGTCGTGTAACCACACCCAATTCTCCACAACAAAAATGGAGAGAAAAGGAGACACAAACAAAAAGATAACCAAACAAGAAGATAACCACAACAAAAGTCATACTCTTAACTAAACCTTCTTATGGGTCGTAGCTTTCCTTTTCTAAATCATCATTATTTAATTGTAAGTACCCCCAGTTCCATACCCATAATCATTTGGGTTTCCCCCCGCACGGGTATTATGGGCCGTAGCAGTCCCACCCGGGCCTCTGTTGGTTCCAATAGGGTGTGAGCCCACCACTCCCTCGGTGACATGGCCCGTGGGCTGTCCGGTTCCATGACCGGGCATAGCTGACGTCTGATGGGTCCCCATGGGTTGTCCCATGTGCCCTGCCGTGGCAGCCTGCTTCGCCGCCGTGTTATGCTGACGCGCCGCCTGCTTGTCCAGCTCTGCCTGGCTCATCTTTGCCTCTTTCTTCTGGGTTGCCAACTCCTTTTGCATCGGATCACGTGCCGTCATTCTTTCTGCCTGGTTAAAGCAAAAACACATCACTTGCATGTCCAAAAGCTTTTTCCAAAGTAAAACTTTCTATCGTTAAAATAAACAAATAAATCTCTATATATATTTGTAGTTAAAATGCAACAAAATTAATGCCATATCCATTTTTTAAATTAGACTATGAATGTCTTAAATTGTTCACTTACTTTGTCTCAAAATCACACATGAATAAAGGTCCAAGGTGAATTACTCTATTTAGCTTCATGAAACATGTCAGATGACAACATTTCAAGTAATGTGATCAGAAAATGAAAAAGTGTATATAGCTTGATGATAATCTGTGTAATATGGTAGTAAAAAAGGTCAATTTATGATTATCTGTGTATCAATTTTATGTTAATAAAGCATAATGTGTTATCATGTCACTAAAAAAACCAGTAATTTTTTTAACATAATTATTTATAATTTATAATTATATAAAAGATAATTGAAAGTAGAAGTGGATGGAATACCTTCTCCTGGACAGTGGCCTTGGTTTTCTCCATGCCAGCCTTGGCAGAAGCACCAATGTTTGCAGCTGTTTCCTTGATGGACTCTCCAGCTTTCTTTCCTCCCTGCATTTTCAAAGATCAATTATTTCCTTTCTTTGTTTCTCACTTAGGTTCTTTCTTCTTTCAACAGCACACCGCATGCTACCAAATAAATAGATTTAGGTGCGGCGCTATCTTTTGCACACGTGTCAGTGCAGTACGCGTGGCAAGTTTCTGAGGATTATTGGACTAATCGTCTTACACGTAATTGCCGCGTGTCTGTTTGCAACGAGCTTCAACACAGTGTTAGGGACACGTGGCAATCAACCACTCGTGCAATAGGGGCTTACATAAACGGTCGATTAATCTAATTGGGGATGAAATTGACTTCTCTTATCCCTTCCAAATTGTCTCTCCGTTATCCCTTCCAAATGATGTTAAGATTTGTATTAATATTTAAAATGATATCATTTTGAAAGAATAATTTGAAAAAGGATAATAAAAAGTTAAATCAAATGCGAAATATACTAAAAGTTATTGATTAAAGTTATTGATTAAAATTATTGCTAATCATCTCTCAACTCTCAAATGTTTCTCTTTAATTCTATGCAACTTAAGCTCTAATTAATACCACTTACTAGTAGTTAGAGGCAGATAAAAACATGAAGAAAAAAAAAACTTTCTTTATCAATTGATACAAGAATATGATCCTTTATTTATATTAAAGTGGAAGTGACATTTAGCCTATCGCACGTAGTGTTGAACCATTCCTCAATTGAAAGAGAATGTGAAGGGTGAATTGAAAAGAAAAAAGAGAGATGGAAAGGAAGAATTTGAAATAGAGATAGAACAACAAAGTTTAGCTCTTTGCCTTCGTACATATATTTTAAAAATATTATTTTTCAGTACAAAAATCGCAATAATGTCACACTATGATTTATGTATGACATTGTTGTAAGTTGGTGTGGCGTAAGTACTTGATTAAATTATTTATCAAATGCAATTTGCAAAACAATTTTGAATGAATTTGTTTAAAAAGTATTGCTGTTAAATTTTTTATCTTAGAAGAATTGAGGTTAATAAGTTAATGAATATTTATTATTTGGAAGCGTTTTAAAAGTGACATTTAAAGGAGTTGATCACTTTTGTTCACAGATAAGAGAGGACGCAAGAAGAAAAAAGTTTTGTATTTATTCCATCCTCTCTACTAACAAAAACTGACATTCTAACCAACTAAGTAACATTAAGTTAATTATAGTCTTGTTCATGAAAAATGTTGTAATAAAGTGCAGGTTGTGTGGAGATGGGTGACACTATGAAGCGGGTGCCATTTGAAAAACCTCCTTTTAGTCTCAGCAAGATCAAGAAGGCCATTCCACCACACTGTTCTCCGTTCATTTTCATGTCTCATTACATTGCCACAAGTTACTTCCACAACATTCCTCACCCTCTCTCTTTCTTGTCATTGCCAATCTACTGGGCTGTCCAAGGATTCACCCTAGCTGGTGTTTGGGTCATTGCACACCAGTGATTAATTACCAACTTCTCGACGACATCGTTGGTCTTGTTCTCCACTCTGCTCTCTTAGTCCCATACAACCTTCTCTCGACCGCAATGAAGTGTTTGTACCAAAGCAAAAGTCTAGTATCAAGTCAAGACTCACTAAATACATTTTTCACACTTGGTTGGCCCATGTACTTGACTTTTAATGTTTCAGGAAGGCCTTATGAAAGGTTTGCTTCCCACCTTGACCCTTATAGTCCCATTTACTCTGATAATGAAAGACTTCAAATATATATATATATATATATATATATCAGATGCAGGAGTACTTAACTTGCAGTAATGCTATGGACTTTTCCATCTTGTCATGGCAAAAGGGCTTGCTTGGGTGGTGTGTGTTTATGGAGTTCCACTGCTTGCATTGCCACACTACGATTCCTCTGAGTGGGACTGGTTGAGAGGAGCTTTAGCAACAGTGGATAGGGACTATGGAATCCTGAATAAGGTTCACAATAATATTACATGCAGACACTCATGTAGCACATCACTTGTTCTCCACAATGCCACATTATCATGCAATGGAGGCTACAAAGGCAATCAAGCCCATCTTGGGAGAGTATTATCAGTTTGATGAGACCCCATTTCTCAAGGCAATGTGGAGAAAGGCAAGAGAATGTATTTATGTGGAGCCAGATACTGAGAACAAAGGTGTATTTTGGTATAACGATCGAAAAGTTGTACGTGAATTGTGAGGATTAGTGCCGTTGGTGCTACTTCTCCATTTGGTGGGAAGGTTTGAATTTTTCTTTGTGACGGTTTAGGATGCATGCTTGCTTATTGGGAATAATTTATTCAAATCTGGATGTTTGTCGTAGTAATTAAGACTGTAGCACATGAATATAATTATTTTCCATTTAACCGATATGTGATTATAGACAAGAGGAAGAGTAAAGTCTAGCGCTTTTTTTTACTATTTGAATTTGTGGATGGTTTCAATTCACTGAAATGGACAAACAATCTATTTATGCAATCATTTTTTTCTTAATTATATTTTTTCCTATAATTTAGTATTTTTTATTTTTTTATATAATTTTTTTTAATTATGTTTGTTTTGTTTTTTATTCTTAAAATATATTAGATAATGCTTTGAAAAAAGAATTTTCAACAATGAAAAAAATACTATTTAAAACACGTTAAGAAAATAAACATATTTTATAAGAATTAAAATAAATGATTTTTTTTTTTGCAAAAAAAACACACTAAATTACGTGAATCAAAAATATATTTAAATTTATTTTTTATCCATACATAAAAAAAATTATAACTTGTACACACTACTCAACCATGTCAACTTGATTTCTTAATAATCACAATTACTTTATTTATGTTTGACTGCAAGACCAAACTCAATTCCTTTTGTAATTCATAAGAGAGGACTTATTTATATATTTATTATTTTAGGTTAAATAAGAATTTGATCCTTATAAAATATTAATTATTTTAGTCCTTATAAAAAAATTATTTTAATAATGACAATTAACATGACATTAATGTTGGTAACCCAGTAACTTTAATTTCATGTTACCAAAGAGACTAACAAGGTAATCCATTATAATTTTTTTAGTAAATTATGTCTTTAATCACTTTTTAACTTACATGAGAGATTAAAAAATATAATTATTCAAAAAAATTATAAAAGATGATTCTGTTAAAGTTTTCATTTGTGATATGACAAGTCATTCGATTACTAATTAAAGTTATTGTTACATCATTACTTAACATGGTTAATTTAACAAGTCATTGAATTATCAAGATCAATGTCATTAGTTAATGTTATTATTTGACTACCAAAGCTAAATAAAAAAAAATTTACAACAACTAAAACAAACAAAAATTCTTTAAATTGGTATTTAAGCTTTTTATTTTTTATGTAAATTAAAATTGACTTTGTTTTAGTCTGAATTATTCAATATACTATTTGGGAGCAAAAAAATTGTGTTGTATGCTCACCAATTTTTTTTTTCACTCTTTAGTTTATTTTTGAGTTCTTCTACTTTGCTTTTTGGGTGCCCTTAACCTTTCAGAAACATATATTGAACATGAATCTTCTCTTGTGAACATTTTTACCTACAGGGTGAAAGCATATGTAGCTAACTCTTAAAGCTTACAACACTATTGATTTTATGATTAGGTGGAAACTATTAAAGCTGAGTTAGAACAACTGACAGAGGAGAATAACACTCTAAGAATGATGCTTGAAGTTCTAAGCAGCAAGTACACAAAGCTTGAGACCCATCTTCAAGAAATAAACAAGACACAACACAAGGGCATGAGTTCAAATCAAATAGGGTCACTAACAGTACCACCTATGTTTCATACAAACAAGAGAGCGAGACTAGACTTGACTTCATGGAAGACAAGCGTGACCTCATCATTGGAAATTACACTGATGGAAACTTGGTCTGATCCTTAATGGCTTCTAAACTTCGAGTAACTCAGGTTGTTTTGTGGTTTGATCATGCTACTGTGGCCATAATAGTATAAACACATCGCAACTAGCTAGGTTGTTTTGGTATTGGCAGTTCTCTAAATGCTCGTCAATGTTGTCTAACTTGTATTTGTCGCAATAAGAAATCAACAATTAAATGGGAAATAGACTAAGGGTTGTCAACATTACCTATTTGACGAGCTGAGTATGGAGGCGTGCAAACACTTTCGATGGCTTCTAACCTAATAACAAGAAAGTGCAGGGTTTAAGGTAGAGACTGTAGCTATGGTTGGCTTCGATGCGCCTGACTTTGACGGAGACAATGTGTGTGAGGTTTAGGGACACAATATGCGTGGGGTTGAGGAAGAGAATGGTTGAGGAACAACGAAAGATGCCTGAGACAATGGTTGAGGGGCACAATGTACAAGCGACGCCATTTAGGTTGTTTTAATTATGCTATACTACGACGGTCCTAGGTCAAAAACTGTCGTTGTCTTAATTTTACGTAATTACAAGATGGCCACCACCAGACATTCTAAGACGGTTATTTATAATCGTCTTAGAATGTACGATGTAAAAACTAATTTTTGTTCACCTAATTACAAAATTATCACCGTGCCATATTCTAAAACGGTTCTCCAGAACCGTTGTAGATGGCGCGATGTAGAATGCAGCTATTTTAGTAGTGTGTGCGTTTAGAAACTATATAGGGTAGGTAAGTATTGCTGATAATCCTTGATTTAAGATTTTAGTCTTGTTCATGTTCAAAAAAGTGTTGTAATAAAATGCAGGTTGCTGTGTGAAGATGGGAGCTGACACTATGAAGCGGGTGCCACTTGAAAAACCTCCTTTTACTCTGATGATGAACGGCTTCAAATATATATATCAGATGTAGGAATAATTGCTGTATGCTATTTTTCTTTTTCGTCTTGTCATGGCAAAAGGGCTTGCTTGGGTTGTGTGTGGTGGTGATTACGTTCTTGCATCATACTCAGACTGCATTGCCGCACTACAAATTCCTCTGAGTGGGATTGGTTGAGAGGAGCTTTAGTAACCGAGGATAGAGATTATGGAATCCTTAACAAGGTTTTCCATAATATTACGGACACTCATGTAGTACATCACTTGTTCTCCACAATGCCACATTATCATGCAATGGTGGCTACCAAGGCAATCAAGCTAATTTTGGGAGAGTATTATCTGTTAAAAGAGTGTATTTATGTGGAGCTAGATACTGAGAACAGAGGTGTATTTTCGTACATCAGTAAGTTTTGATGATTAGTGTTGTCGAGGCTTCTTCTCCATTAGGTGGGGAAGGTTTGAATTTTCCTTTGTGATTGTTTAGGATGCATGCTTGCTTATTGAATCCTGATGTTTGTGGAATAAGACAGTAGAATATATAGCAGTTTTGTTTACAAAATAAGATATGGCATCTCTGAACATTTGGATTATTGCACCATGGTTTCAAATAAAGGCATGTCGACCAAATTTCTCAAGGTTGTGGGAAAGCTTATTATTGTTCTGTTCACTTTTGGTCACTTGTGTATGTTAGATCAAATTCATCCTTTCATTAATTTTTTTACTAACAATATTAATTTTGGCTTATATGACAAATTTAGACATGACAAAAAAAAAAAAATCTGAACCTATTTGTTGTCTCCAATACAACTTTAACAGAAAAGTTCCGCTTTGACTAAGTTTGGGTCAGTTTTTTTTTTTTTTTTATAAGATTGGATCTTATTTTGAATTTAATTTTAAAAACAAATTTGATTTAATTTAAATTGATCGAATGTGTACATATACATATATTTTTATTCATAAATTTATAATATCATTGTATATATTTATAAGATTGTCACATAATTTACACTTATTTATGAAAAATATATTTAATTAAAAATAATATTTTTGTTAACTTAAGATGTATAAATATAATTATCAAGTTGTGAATAATTATTTTTAATATACTATATATTTAAAGAGTTATACTATTATTGGTTATATAATGAGATATAAATGAAACATTTAATAGTTTCAATTAAACTTTATAATATTTTTTATATACCATACTGTTTATTTAATATTTTTAAAAAATAATGTTAAAATTGAAAATTATTCCAATATAATTCAGTTTAAATTTATTGGATCACATCGGATTACATCAAAATTTTATGTAAAGTCAATTGAATGAAGAATTAAAAAAATCAAATTAATTGAATCAGATTTTTTTCTTCAAAATCAATCCAATCTAATCAACAAACACCTTTATATTGTTTGAATTAAAATATATTTAATATTTAAAAATATACAAGTAAATTAAAATTAAAAAAATGATATGTGAAGCCCCATGTAGGTCTCTTGAATCAAATTAAACTCGATATGGATGGGATTAAATATTATATTTTTAAATCTATTTCTTTTAAACTTAAACTCAAACTTGTCTTATCTTTTTTGGAGATAGGAATCAAATCCGTTCGAGATTCACCCCGTTGTCATGTGTAAGCAAATATCTTTCTAAATTTGACATTTCTTACAATTTATCATATGCCATATCATGTGCCATCAAGTTGACAAAGTATAGTAAATCACAGGACCCATAAGAAAATAAAGGAGAAGAAAAGTTGTGTTGTGACAAGAATCATTGTCCTAGAAGCAAATTCCAATGGGACTTTGGTGCAATCCAAAATTCGATTTTCTTCCAAAGGTTTCCACAATAACGTGTTTGAACTCGTGCTCTCCAGATCAAACATATTGGAATCTCACAAACAATGACTACAAAAATATAGAGAAAGAAAAAGAGAGAAAAATAAACCAAATAGACTATTAGAAGCTTACAACCTAGTTAATGTAAGATCTATCTGACCTATTTATTAAAAAGATTGATTTATGTTTTTTAGAAAGATTTTTTTTTAAGTAAAAAGCCCAACCTTCGGGTTTTAAAAAGATAGCCTAATAGGACTTGATAGGCCTACATGTTCAATCATGTCTTTTATTTATTTATTTATTTAGAACTTTTTATTCTTTCAGAGGTTTCATATTATGCATTTTTAATTTTATTTTCATGCATTGCTGATTATTACCCGAGTGATGAGTTATAACAAGAGTCTTAAAGCCTAGGTTAGTAAGTAGGGGTTTGAACCAACAGAAATTGTAGTTTTTTTATAAAAAAAATTATTTTAATTATTTTTATATTAACTATAAATGAGATTTATACATTATATTTAAGGTTGAAATATTTGTTTGTGTCTATGTCACTTTTTTCTTTTGATCCATGTATTAACTCAAATACATTTTTTGTCTCCATGTTTTGTCCAATTTAAAATTTGATTCTCTATTTTAAATATATATATTTGATCCCTTAATTTAAAAATTTACAATATTGATTCAATATTCAATTTTGCATATATTTTTATCTATTATAATTATTTAAAAACCGTGATCATTTATATGCTCAACCGGACAAAAACTTTGGGTGTATTAGTTTGTAAATAAAGAGAATGAAAAAGAAGTGAAATAAACACTAAAATTACATGAGATTCACACTTTTACATTCCTATTTTAGATCAAAACTTTTATTCAATTCCTTTTCATTTTATTTTTTCTCATTTTTTCGAACGGACTCTTGGGAACTAGTAGCACAAAATAATTACAACTTGTCTCAACTTGTACTGAGAGCAGCCTCCTTGATAAAGCGCTTTAAGAAAAACCATAGATTACACAGTTCTAAATACTGTGGTTGAGGGCCCGTCCAATACAAGAAAGAAAGAAAGAAATTGGTATTTATTATATTGGGGTTTATACTTTATACGCATACAAAAAAAAATTGAAGGCCAAGATTCAGAATCGATTTCGAGATTGTTTAATCGGCGTGGTCACGTGAGAGTCGCAGATATTTTGGATATGCGGTATCACTAATGGTTGATACTTGATATGAAACTAATGAAACAGAGCACGGAATTAATTATATATTTATCAATTTTACTAATAATTAATTTTTATTAAAAAATTTCCTTTTTTTATTTTAATTATATTTTTTTTATTTATAAAACTCAAATTTAAAATATTATTTAAGGAAATCGAGTCAAACCAACAACTTATCCATAAAATGTATTCTTGTTAAATAAAGGAAATATTTATTGTCTCTCTAAATATACACATGCATCATAAAATTTAAAAAGTAATTTTTTTATTAGATTAAAAGTAGTATAAAAACAATTTAAAACATTTAATGAAATAAGTTTAATATTTTAATATTATATTTAATGAGATATAATAAAAAGAGACCTTAAATAAATTACAGATGCAAACAAATGTTGGCTTTCTTTAAAAAAAATTATAGGTCTACTTAAATATTAGAAATATATTCTAAATTTATTAAAAATTATAAAATTGTATAAGTCACACATCGATATTTAACGAATTTATATTTTGATTTTATAATTTTTAATAAATAGAAAAGAGTGTGTTAAAGATTATGCTTCAAATATTTCTAAAAAAAAAGTGGATTCCATATTTTATGTAATAAACTTTTCTCATAATTTTGTATTGATTAAATTTTTACCACCACTGGCTTAAAAAACCTATAATAAAACAGTGTAATAGAAAAATATGTCAAGGAGTAAATTACAAACAGTTCTATAGAAAATGATCATATCTCTGTGCAAGATTTCTGAAGTCTTGATATCTACCATAGTCCTAATAAACTGTGCAACCTAACTCATTTAAAAAAAAAAATTCTATAATGCAGCAAATTATAGATGCATGGTTACTGGACTTCAAAAAATAGATGGTCACTGGGCCTTGGGCACGAGTGAGAACAAGTGGGATTTGCCAAACAACGTGTCAAAATATACCCCGTGGGTCCCACCTCAATTGGACGGAAGGCGCACTAGTGCCACTGCTAATCGCTCGCTTTTAAATACCGCCTCTCTGCGTTCCCCTAATCTTTGCCCCCCTCTCTCTCACCCTCCTCTTCACACATTTTCTGTGCGCTCTAACAAACATTCTCGTTCACACTTTCAGGTACTTTTCTCTCCTTATCTCTTTATCTTTATTCTTTCCTACTTTATTGCTTAAACCAATGCTATCTATGCTTCAATCTCGCCTTCTTATTTTCCACTTCCCTTTTCTCGCTTGATCTAACCGTTTTCGCCCTCCGCGCTTCGATTGACTGAGTACATCTACGATTCTCTGTTCTTTCATTTCATAGATTTCGTCTGATTTTGGCTAACTTGGTTTCTGTTGCGGCCGATTCTTACATATACTGATTGTTTAGCATAAATGAACTTGCTTGTTTAGCACTATCTGCATATTTTCGTCACGCATCTCTTTCGGATCTAAGGATGAATCTCCTATTTCCTCCGTATTATTTCTCGTATCTCTTGTTCTGTGCTAATGCTCCAGAAAATGGCAGCATTGTCTTCTTCTTTGCTGTTATAAGTGTTTGTGTTGTGAATCTGGAAGCGATTTTGCGTGAGGTAACTTGCGACTTCAACTATTATCTTTCAGATCTCGTTAATTTATTAGCTGCTATTAATTTGTGTGTGCAGTGTCAAACTGAAGCACACGACTGCTTAGAAGTTAGAATTTGACTGACTGTTCCTCTTTGATTTTTTTCTTTCTTTTCTTTGCTTACTCGGCCTATTTAATGATCTTTATAAATAGATTAGTGGACCACTTGGTTAGTTGGTGAGTTATGAATATTCGAATTTTCTACCACAAGTTGGGTTAAAAAAATCTCTGCAACTACACGAGGATTTTTTATTTTATTTAGAGGAAACTATTCTGTCATCCTTTTTCCGATTACACTTTTCTATCAGTTGTTTTGAAATATACACCTTAGGAATATAATATTACCCCTTTCGGTCTTAATATAAATATATTTTAATTATTTATATTTTATTTAATGAAATTATTTTTAAAATACTTTCATTTAATAGAATTTTTAATAAAGTTAAAGACTTTTATTGTGTAGAGTTTAACGAAGTTAATTAGTTTTCTTAGTAAATGTAAAATATGCCTTTTTTGTTGTTTATAATGGAGATTGGAAAAAATATACTTTAATTTTTTTCAAGTGATGAATAATTATGGATGTTTTGTCAATATTTTTGTCTTGCTATACAACTTTCAGTCTTGCCATTAAATAATTTTGAATGTGTTATTGATATCTCTGAACAATATTTAGAGAACGAACAATAAAATTTTATATATTTTTATTATAATTTCTTTTTATTACCTTTTTATTATCAATTTTGAAATTTGGTTTAATATCTGTGTTTCATTTTTGAGGTCTCAAATTTGATATAAGGAGGTTCAAAATGCGTTGCTAGCCATTTTAAAGATTAGCAGGAGAGGAAATGTTTCTGGACTTAAATTTAAAATATGCTTATTTGTTTTTCAAGAGAGAGAGATCAATATTTATATAATACACTTGAATTAATATACACCATTGTTGCAAAAAAAAAAAAATATTAGTTGATTGTGTGACAATATTTTATATTAAATATAATTAGTTAATTTAGTTCAAGTTGAGTTACATTTTTACATACCATTCTTAGCCGCCACTTTTTTATATTTATTTGTAGGAATAACTTTTCATCTGTATCAATTTTCCCCGTCTAATAAAAAGGGTTTGACTTTTTCTTATAATAGAGTTTTTTTTTTTTTGCTTTAAGTTATTGTAAAATAATTATTTTATTTTTTTTGCCTTTGTAAATTATGTATATTTAATGTTTTAATAGGAAAAAAATGTTATCAAAAGCACTAAAAGACTAAAATTAAACAACCATAATTTGCAAAGATGAAAATAAAAAAATAATTTTGTAAAGATAAAAAATGAAATAAAATAGTTAAATTATAGGAATTTAAAAGCTATTTAAATCAACAAAAGTTAAAGTTTCTGTAAAAAAAAAGTTCAATTTTTTTTTTATTATTGAAAAAGTTAAAGCTAATGAGCGTTCGATTTGGGTTAGTATGTAGTATTTATTATTTTCAAGATTTTGGATTTTATTGTCGATGTTTCTGATTTGAATATAATTATTTTCCATTCAACTTGTGATTTTATAAGAAAAAAAAAGGTACAGAAAAAATCAAGCGCTTTTTTTATTTCAATTAGTGGAGGTTTCACTGAAATGGGTAAAGAATCTATTTTGCAATCACAATTATTACCGGTATTCAACTGCAACAAGGAACAAAATTCCTTTCGTAAATATACGGAGAGGAATCTATTTTGACTTGTTGAATTTATGGTAAAGTAGAATTTAGAATTTAATTATGAGTTGAAGTAATTTTGAATAATTTATATGTTAAATATAAAATTTTGTACTAAGTTTTATTCATAACTTTGATTCTATAATACAAACATACATAAGTTCAAAAATAATTTTAATTAAAATTAATTTTATCAATTTTTATTCAAACACGAGTCTAATTTGCTTGATGAATTAAGAAAATAAGGAAGAAAATATTAAAAACTAGGAGAGAAGTTAAAGAGAATTTCATCTTTATTATTCTCAGTTGTTTCAAAAATAATGAAAGGATAGCTATATAATACTGTAACTGAGCCAAGAACATATTTGCCGTCCGAGTAACCTTTTCTTTTCTTGTTCCGTTTTCTCCGCCGATGAAGAGAGGGAAGGGAATGTATCTTTGTATTTATGTTTTCAAAGAGTTCGTGCATAAAATTGGTTTAATCAAATTTTTCATAAGATTATTATTTTATGATTTTTTAAAATAAATTAGTAACTATATTCCGTAAGTCGTACACAGTTATATGTAGTAAGTAAATTATATTTTAATAATTATTATCTTAAAATTTTCTTAAGAACTTGGTTAAAATATTTTTGTTTGAAAAAGTTTATGATAACTTTTTTTTGTTGAAAAAAAGTTTACGATTATCTAACTCGTACTTAGATTATTTCTAATTGGGATTTATTGAAGGGTTTTTTAAGTAAAGAAATTGTTTCTTATGGTTTCTTTTTTATTGGACAAATTTACGTAGCAAAGAGTGTTTCTTAAAAACAAGACATGTATCCTTTGAAAAAAAAACTATTTCTTTGAAATAAAAAATAATATTTATCTGGCACATAATAATGTTAAAATTAAATCATAATTAGGTAAAAATAAAATAAATATAAAAGTATGAGTTTGTTAAGTTTTTTATAATTTTTTATTATTAAAGTAAAATTATGTATGATTTTTTTATAATGATATGATATTTTAGGGATCACAAAAAATAATGTGGTGAATACAAAAGTAACTCAAAAAATTCATTTAGTAAATTTTCATTGGAGATGCTATTATTATGCTTTCTGATTGCTTTGTCCAAAAAATAAAGAATGTTTTTTTATTTGAAAATTGAAAATTTCTGGGTCATGTTAAGATCTTGTAGACGGTAACGTCGGCCTAAAGTTGTGTGAGGGGTGTTGCATGCACCGATCATTAATTACTCGATATGGAAAACGACTGAAATAATTTAATTTGATGTTGCTAATATTGGCCATCCCTCTCATCATTATTGTTTTTTTATTTGTAACATGACATATTCTTGTGGGTCCGCTACGGATTGGGTGTTTGTTGCCAAAAAATACAAAATATCTGTGGAACAAGGATAAACAGTCTTGTTTGTTTAATTGATTGATTGATGAGTTTGCAAGCTATATTTTTAATTTATTTTAATTAAACTTTTGTGTTTTAGTTCTACAATTTTATTCATCTTGATTTTTTTTTTACTTGGCAAAATCATGATTTTTTAATTTTTACTTATGTTGAAAACAAATTTATTGCTAAAAAAACATTTATTCTTTTTTTAGAGGAAAAACAAATTTGTGATATGTAGTGAATCAAATGAAAATTTTAAACATAATATAGAATACTCTACAAATCAATTTTGAGTTTCTTTATCATTTTATTTATTTATTGACATACTTCTACTTTCTGCAAAGACCCTGACTCGTGGGAGATATAGGGAAGGTTATGGAAGTTAGTGTATTGTCATATCTAGCTATCTTTGCTAATTGAAAAAGCCTTCCCTTTGTTTACAGATCTGGATAAGGTTGCATGTTTATTCTTTTCAACTGTGAATGGTTCTTTGCATCTTTTTTAGTATATGAGATTAATGTTTTAATTAGGAAGAAGCTTTTAGAACATCACCCGAATCCAATTCGTTTTGGTTTCTGTGATCTTGATGTAAATCTATACTAATTTGGTTTGGGCAGGAGAAAATGTTCTTTGCTCAAGTCCTCTAGGACGAAAATATAAATATAACAGGGTATATCAGATCTCTATTCTTCTGTGGGTAATGATAGCATGTTTCTGTTGTTTTCTTATTCTTCATTGGTCATGATAACCTGCTAATTCTATTTGCCACGATTGAGATGAAAAGGTAATGAACTAGTAAACAATAATGAGAAGAATATGTCGCTACTATTGTTGAAACGGTTACGCCAGGCACTTGAGTATGATGCACTATTTTAATTAATGCATTTTTTTTTGCTTTGATGAGAACGCACATTGTTCATTCTGATTCGGTGAGTTTAGAAACTATTGCTGATAATCCTTGATTTAAGATTTTAGTCTTGTTCATGTTCATTAAAAGTGTTGTAAAAAAATGCACTGATATGTCATGTGCAGATTGTGTGAAGATGGGGGCGGGTGGCCGAACTGATGTTCCTCCTGCCAACAGGAAGTCAGAGGTTGACCCTTTGAAGCGGGTGCCATTTGAAAAACCTCCATTTAGTCTCAGCCAAATCAAGAAGGTCATTCCACCTCACTGTTTCCAGCGTTCTGTTTTCCGCTCATTCTCCTATGTTGTTTACGACCTCACCATAGCCTTCTGCCTCTATTATGTTGCCACCCATTACTTCCACCTCCTTCCCAGCCCTCTCTCTTTCTTGGCATGGCCAATCTACTGGGCTGTCCAAGGTTGCATCCTTACTGGAGTTTGGGTCATTGCCCATGAGTGTGGCCACCATGCATTCAGTGACTACCAGTTGCTTGATGATATTGTTGGCCTTGTCCTCCACTCCGGTCTCCTAGTCCCATACTTTTCATGGAAATACAGCCATCGCCGTCACCACTCCAACACTGGTTCTCTTGAGCGGGATGAAGTATTTGTGCCAAAGCAGAAGTCCTGTATCAAGTGGTACTCTAAATACCTTAACAATCCTCCAGGCAGAGTCCTCACTCTTGCTGTCACCCTCACACTTGGTTGGCCCTTGTACTTGGCTTTAAATGTTTCTGGAAGGCCTTATGATAGATTTGCTTGCCACTATGACCCATATGGTCCCATTTACTCTGATCGTGAACGACTTCAAATATATATATCAGATGCAGGAGTACTTGCAGTATGCTATGGCCTTTTCCGTCTTGCCATGGCAAAAGGACTTGCCTGGGTGGTGTGTGTTTATGGAGTTCCATTGCTAGTGGTCAATGGATTTTTGGTGTTGATTACATTCTTGCAGCATACTCACCCTGCATTGCCACATTACACTTCCTCTGAGTGGGACTGGTTGAGAGGAGCTTTAGCAACAGTGGATAGAGATTATGGAATCCTGAACAAGGTCTTCCATAATATTACAGACACTCATGTAGCACATCACTTGTTCTCCACAATGCCACATTATCATGCAATGGAGGCTACAAAGGCAATAAAACCCATTTTGGGAGAGTATTATCGGTTTGATGAGACTCCATTTGTCAAGGCAATGTGGAGAGAGGCAAGAGAGTGTATTTATGTGGAGCCAGATCAAAGTACCGAGAGCAAAGGTGTATTTTGGTACAACAATAAGTTGTGATGATTAATGTAGCCGAGGCTTCTTTGAACTTTCCCTTGTGACTGTTTAGTATCATGGTTGCTTATTGGGAATAATTTTGTTGAACCCTGATGTTGGTAGTAAGTATCTAGACAGTTGCATAGCGGTTTTGTTTACAGAATAAGATATAGCCTCTCTGAACAGTTTGATTATTGCACCATGGTTTGCAATCGGTGCATGTCGACCAAGTTTCTCAAGACTGTGGAGAAGCTTATTCTTGTTCCAGTTCTTGAATCCAAGTTGTTACCGTATTCTGTTATTATTGACTTAGAATCCTTAACCTTTTCTGCTGTTTTCTCATGATCGTCACTCGCAAATGAATCACATTTCAAACTTAGGGTGCAGATTAATTATTGAACTTGTTTTCTAATGTTGTGGGATATGATTCCAAGCCAAGCATAAGGTGTGTAAGGATTGGCAAAAAGTGACTGATTACATTTTTGTCTCTTTGAAGCCACCCCATCCCTATACAAAACAAATATAGCATAAAACCCTTAACAAAATGAATGCTAAGCGTGCCTATATATTCCCCCTATGTGCCTTTGCCATATGACAATACCCCAATTACTCACAAACAACTTTGCAACATCTCCATCAGTAACCATTTCACAATACTCCGAATGCTAACCGTGCCTATATATTTCCCCTATTTGCCTTTCTTGTTGGAAAACTTTAATTTCTTATATAAGAAACAATTACTTAAGATTTAACACCCATTTAATTATTTTTTTTATTGTTTAAAAGTGCGAAGGTGATTTTTCTAACTTTAAAACATTCAACTCCTCTTAATGTAAGAGGAGACAATTTATTTACGTGAAAAGTAACTAACTAGACATGGACACAGTCAAAAAATTATGATCTAATTAATGAGAGTGAAGAATGATTTAGATGATCTAATGAGGTATGAAAGTGATTGATAGAGGAGTTGTTTATGCTATACAAGAAACTTCGATTACAAATGTTGTCAAAGACTTTAAACCAATTAGTTAAAAATCAACGAGCCATTTTATCATCATCATGACATAAAAAAAATATTTACAAACATAATTAAAAATGAAAATAATGGAGATGCGGGGGATCGAACCCCGTGCCTCTCGCATGCAAAGCGAGCGCTCTACCATTTGAGCTACATCCCCGTTGAAACATTTGTTCTAAGTAAGCATAATAAAACTAAAAACTTAAATTGAGTATTTATATGTTGTCGTTACTTCTTCCTTGCCGAGTCGAAAGAAACAAACAATTGGAACGAGGGAAGTGTTCCCGCCATGGGAATGGAGCGAGTGCAGTGTGCCTATGCCTCTCTGGTTCCTCTCTCTCTCTCTCATTGCATTGTAATTTTGTTGATGAATGTGTTAATTTGATTTTCTACGACGCAGGACGAAGCGTTCGAAATAGGGAAAGAGGCGTATCAGGGGCAGCAGTACAGCCAGATTTACTTCGCGCGCCTTCATTTGATGCGAACACTTTTATATTCCCTCGTTCCTCATTGGAAACCCAATTTTCCCGGTACCCTACACCCCTTTTTTTCACAAAATCACCTCCTTTTTCTACTATCTCCCACTTAGGGTAGCATCATGTTGTGTGCGGTATGGTTTTTCATTGCTTTGAGGCTTCAATTAATTGCTTGCTTGTTTCTGTATCGTAAAGTGTGCACAGTGCTGGGATTGGAAGAGGGGAAGGAGTGTGTCATTGTTGGAACCCTCTATAAACACATGAAGCTCAAACCTTGCATTCTTGATGAGTATTCCAAGGAGGTACTCTCGGTTCTACTTTATTACTATCTCCGATTACATTGCATGTGTACTTGTAAATATTATTAGTAAACTGTAAAAATATAATCAAAAAATATATTTAAGAGAAGATTAAGAGTAAATATATTATGCACTGTATAAGTTTTTTCACACGTTCATCTCATCACAAATTGGCATGTATGATGAATTGTCGACTTTTATACTGACTAACTTAAAAGTTATCAACGTTTATGATTGGTTGACAGTGTAAACATAGAAATTAAACTCGAAGGTTAGTTTAATTGATAGAAAATTATTTTAGTGGTAATAAAAATATAAAAATAATGGCATTTGAAACATTCAGTTTTGAAAAATCTTAAAATTTAATTTAATTGTGTTGACAATGATTTGTAAATATCTTTTTATACGCAATGTAAATTATAGAAATCAAGTATTTGCTAAGGAAATTAAGAAAAGCAAAATGTTTTTTTGGTTGAATTACTAATTAAAGAGGAAAAATATTGTCTTGCTTTAATATGAAAGCTTTGGGACTATGTGAGAATTAGAGTATGTATGTAGGTCATCAACTCTCAGGAGTGAGGACTTGAATTTTTTTATACAAGGGTGAATTTTATGCTTTCTTTGTATGAAGTGACAATAATGTGCCAGGGTGCTGTATTTCACTATTTTTCTGCCGATAATGTACAGAGATCAGTGGTTCCACTTGTCAAGCCACATAACTTCATACACCCGGATGATCACCTAGTTTTGGAAGATGAAAGCGGGCGGGTTAAGCTCAGTGGGAGTATCATTTTGCCATCTGAATATGTAACAGGTCTATATGATGAACAACTTATCTTAATTCAGTAAAATAGATTTTGTGATAAGAAGACAATTCTGAAACATGTGCATGTCAATTCCAAAACATTAGGTTTGGCATCCACAATTTCTTTATTTTTCCTTCCTTCCTTCTTTCATCTTTTTTTGAAATGGGTGTGGATGTGTGTTTCAAACAACATTGGATTGCTTTGTTTTCAGAATTTGTTTAATGTTTATCTGAGCTATCTAGAAATAAAACATGTAGCTACTTAATGATGTTAATTCTTATAGGAATGCAACTTGCCTGCCACATAAATGACTGTCATCTGGGACATGATAATTTTATGCTAATATTGTCTGTGACAGGAATTGTGGTTGCTTTACTTGGAAAGGAAACGGGGGCAGGTGACTTTTTGGTTCAGGATGTCCTGGATGCTGGCTTACCACCACAGATAGAATTCCCCCTTAAACCAAGTACCTCTTCTCTATCTTTTACATGTTATAACCCACTAAAGCGCACACATGGATGGCGTCTTTATGGGATTTTTTGCCCAGATGTTAGTTACACATGGTAGATTATGATTTTTCCCATTTGAGGATGGATGAATATGTGGTGAATTAGCATCCCACACCCACTTTCCTGCTTGAAGTGTTGTTTCTTTTATCTATTTAATATTCTCTCTGAAGTTTTGCTGTTTGAAAATTTTATTATTCATAGTCAGCAAGCATAAATAAGCTTCTGTTGCTCTTAGCACAGTCTCTTTCCATTTCATTTTGCATAAGATTTTAATTGTATTTTATGGAGTTAAAGAAACTAGTTTCTTATCTTTCTCTTTATATCTTTAAATGTTATTCAAAGCCATAATTCAAATATGTTTTTTGTTGTATGCTTCGTTTCCTCCTGCTTGTGTTAATGCACAGATGATGAGCAACAGCCTTGCCATTTTGTTCTTTTAGCTGTGCATCTCTGATGCTCCATACTTCATTGTTTGTTATTAAATTGTCCATTTTATTAAAAATATTGGCTAAAAAAATTCTTTTATTTGGATTCAACAGGGGAAGACAAGTATGTTGTTCTTGTGTCAGGGTTAAGTGTTGGGAGCAGCAGCTCTAATCCTCTTCAGTTTCAGCTTCTCATTGATCATATTACAGGGCATTTAGGAGATGAGAAGGTTTATTCTTCTTTTCTCTCAACTTTCTCATGTTGATAATTATGCAACATTTCAAAGTTTTAACTAATCAAAAGTGACAAATTAAACAGGAGCAAAGTATCGCATCACAAATTGTTCGAGTTGTCTTTGCTGGAAATTTAGTCGAGATACCTCGCAGACTTCTTAATGGACAGGTATTTATGTTACTGTGTAGGGGGAGAGAGAGAGAGGAAAATAAAAGGATTGCAGAGAGAAACCCTTAAAAGGACACCTTTGTTTCACAAATTAAAAATGACCACCTACTCTTCTCTATTGTAATTTGTATTGTATCATCACCAATTAACTTTCTCTGGTATCTGATTTCCTTGATTACACTTGCTTTGTCTTATGTGATTAAATTGCCATAGTAATGCACATTTATAGAGGAATATTACATAATCATCTGATATGTGTTCTAAAGAATAATTAGATGAGAGGAGCTAATTTGTCCCGTTACTTAATTTATTAGAGTTTCATTTTAGATTTAGATTTAGACACTCTGGTTGATTATCTCACGTCTTGATTTATACCTGGGTGCTAGACAGCACCCATTGCACATGTATGTCTTTCAATTTTCTATATAGTTTATTGGCACTAATCCTGGTTATACATACAAAACTTGTGAAAGTTTTGAATTCATAGGTTGTCTTTTGATATTTCTAAGTGTGGAATTGATAGGGTTGAGGGCTCAAACAATCCAAACCTGGACCACATATTGGACTTGGACCCTAAAAGGCCTAGATTGTAAAGATTTATGTTAGGAACGGACAAGTGGGTCCTGGTTCTTAGTTGGTTTTGCTGAATTGGAAGAATTATTTGAGAATTGGCATAAATTCTGAAATCTGGATACTATTGCTTTTGGCATGAGTTGTGGGCAGAGAAGCTCGTTTCTTTGAGTAGCATTCTTCTCTGGAGTCTCGTGTATAGAATTTAGGTGGGAAGAGAAATAAACAGTAAGACAGGAAGAAAGGGGGGAAAGAGAAGAACAGAATAGAGAGGAAGGATGGAGAGAAAGAGGAGAGAAACAGAGAGATCAAAGAAACTGTGCACTGTACTTCTGTTATTATTATTCCAGCCTGTCTAAAATGCAACAGACCCTTTATTTATAGGAAGCTACCCAACAACTAAGAACTAACAGTAGCTGACTAAATAACTGACATCCTTTTCTCATTTATATTTACACATCAGTCTCCTTTTGCTTGTAACAGCTCATGGAGCTGATTTCAGTAAATAATACAAGCAGTTTTCTGGCATTTAATTGCTTGTTCCTTAAACTTGTTTTGTGGGTCTTTTCATCAATATTTGCAGAATTTGGCGTCTAAGGATCTCTCAAGGATGGCTGAGCCAATAAAGGAGCTAGATATTCTGTTGAGTCAGGTTCATTTCATTAGTCTGATTCTTATATTTTAGTTCTTGTTTTTCTAAATAATTTGCTTAAATTTTACTTGCTTTTTAGATAGCTGCTGGCTTGCCTTTGGATATCATGCCAGGACCCAGTGACCCTGCTAATTTCTCACTACCACAGCAGGTCCCTATGTTATCCTTTAAGGGTTATATATGGAAAATTAACATGTGTTTTTGACTTTATTACTAAAATTATCACTTTCAGTCATTGCATAGATGCCTTTTCCCTGGGTCATCGGCATATAATACTTTTAGATCTTGTACAAATCCTCATTGTTTTGAGGTTGATAATGTCAGGTAAATAGGCTACTTTCAATATTACTGCCTTTGATGCTCAATCTATTATACCTTGAACATGATCCCCACACTGCTTCCAGATTTCTTGGGACATCGGGTCAAAATGTAGATGATCTTGAGAAGTATTCAGAGGCAAAAGATAAACTTGAATTCATGGAAAGGACATTAAGATGGAGGCATTTGGCACCCACTGCTCCTAATACTCTTGGTATGTACATTATTTACACCTCAATGCTTTTACACTTCCTTGGTTATCAATAATCTGTCATTTTTTGCTTAGGTCAGCCAACTTTTCTGGAAGGTTGAACATTAATTATATTACCTGCTATTTCTGAAGAAATATAGAGTTCTTCCAAAAAAATGAAAAATTATTTATTCTGACTTCTGATAGTGACTGTTGTCTTCCAGGATGCTATCCTTATACTGATAAGGATCCTTTCTTCATTGAGAGCTGTCCTCATGTTTACTTTGTTGGAAATCAAGATAAATTTGAAACTCGTGTCATAAAGGGTATTTCCATTCTAAAATCTACATTGCAGAAATAAAAGTTACTTCATTTCTGATTTGCATTTACTATAATATCCCTTCCCTAAAACTTTAATCAATTTTGCATGTTGATTGCAGGATCAGAAGGGCAGTTGGTGAGACTCATATGTGTTCCTAAATTCAGTGAAACTGGAGTTGCTGTTATGGTGAGTTCCAAATCTCACACACTTAATGTTAACTTAGATATTGTGCGGTGTCTTCCAGGATGGCCTTTTGTACTTGTATAAATGTGGCCTTTTATATTTGTATAAATATATTACTCCATTAGCACATCAGTATCATGTCTCTGGTCTGGTGTTTAAGGTAACAGATTACTGTCCGTGAATGTATTAATGAGACTCACTTTAGGCATTTCTTTGTACTCAACTAAAACAGGTTTCTGTAAATGATTAACTACCTGAAAATATGGTTCTTTGCTAGAATTTCGATGCTATCTTTCTTGCTGCTTTTCTCCCTTCTATAATAATGAAGCAATTTTAAAAAGTTCAATTAAAAGAAAGCACATCTGAAAACTATGTTTTTATTCTTTTGTTTAAGTCTCCTATACATAAAAGGGTTCTCTTTTGAGAAAATCATGAAAGGTTTTTGTATGAGACAAAGATTGGTTAATTGGGGGTTTCCAATTATTTTGGTTATGGATTGGGTACATGAGACAAATAGGTTTTTGTATGTAGATTGCCTTTTCTTTCCCTACTATTACGGAAAGCAGTGATATTTCCTGAAAGTCCTCCAAGCCCCAGCTATAAGATGGCTGATATTGTTCCCAGTTGGGTTGAAGGTGATACTTGTATACGTATTTTTAAAATTTTAATGAATCAAGTAATAAGAAGGTAGAAGTTTTAGTTCAATCCTACATGGTTGCCAACTTGGCGATGATGCAATTCTGGAATCATCCATATTTGATAAAAATGTAGTCAAGAGAAATATTTGTGGTAGGATTATGACTGCGGAAGGGTTGTTTTCCTTGCTTAATGTTTGGTTGTGATATAATAGCTGATTTCTTCTGATGTATTCTTGCAGACTTACAAATCTTTTTATTTTTATTTTTTTTGCAGCTAAATCTGAGGGACCTTGATTGTCATGCTCTCAGTTTTGGAACGCAATTCAGCTCATAACAATGCAGAATGAAGTTCCACATTCAAGTTTGTAAGCTTCCAAATTTTGAACAGTTCTAGCATGAGCATAGTGTTTATAGAACCTCTAAACTGAGAAAATGTATCATGTTGGAAAGTTTTACCCTTGATCTATAACATGGTTTAGGTTTGTGGTATTTTCAACTGAAATCAATGGTAGATACATCCGTATTTTTTTACTTTACATATTTTCACTTTAAAGAGCCTAATTGTCTTATCAGGCATAGCTAATTACAAACTCAGTACATTAAAATAATAATTCAGAAAACAACAAAGTACTTGTTGAAGTCATTTTGATGTAATCTTTAGGTTTTCTTTTAGTGCCTAATAGGAACATGCTCATGTATAAACTGCTCTTAAATTTAAGTAGTTAGTGTGGCTTCTCGACCATTATAAATACAGATACAACTAATTTAAATTCATTTGATTTCTAAGTCTAGTGTTGTCAAGTTTTATCTTAAATCATTTTGGTAGTTAATGTGAACATGATGGTTTCATAATTGAAACTTCTTTTTTTTTTTTTTTTTTGTCTGGGAGCATCGAGAAACTGTGTGGTTTCCCCACTATAATAATTACAGATATTAATTTATCTAAATTAATTTGATTTCGAAAGCTAATGTCATTTTTTTCTCCCCCTTAAATGGATTTGAAGCTTGAATGTGTCATCCATGTGTATATGTACACAGATGATTTGCATTAACATCCAGGCACGACAAATAGGAACAGTTTCTTATAGTAATTTCATAATACAGGTTTTGCGATGTTTGTTGGTGGTGCTGCTATTGGTGTATCTTGGGGCATAAAGCCAAGAACCGAAAATTGAAGCTGATAGTCGAGGAAGGCTACCTGTGTTTCTTTAGTGTAATATATTTTTGTAGTATTGATATATATTGACTTCCATGTTTATTTTTCTTATTAGTTTTCAGTGTAACATAGTATTTATACATTAGTTAAAAATTGGTTTGCACAAGGATGGAAGTCAGTATTATTGGTTTGGTCTCAACCTGGCTGGTTCAAGAGGAATCAATCATCTGATGGTAGAATCTCACTCTTTTAGTCATTAAGATGATAAAGGATGGCTGCTTAGACACCCACCTGAGTCCGCCCGACTAGTCAAATCTGTTCTTTCTTGGAATCACGTATTATTCAGAGAGGCCAACCAAGTAGCTGATGCTTTATCCAAACATGGTCTTTCCTTGGTACTACTGATAGCATTGTTTTTTTTTTTATTCAGTTCCGTCTTTTCTTTCTGTTAAGATATGTGCTGATGTATATTGTCTACGACCTTCCCTCGTGGGTTTTAATAACAGTTTTCTTCTTAAAGCTCAGTTTTACTTCTACCTCCTTTGAAGGTGGCGTAACATACCTTACTGGTGACAGTTTTGTAGCTTAAGCAATTTCGTTCGTTTAATAGGGAAGATAAAATAATGCTTCAAATCTGTTGAAAATTAAAAAGAGGAAAGCTACTTTGATCACTTTAAATATAAATATGTATGCTCCTAAGGTAGTGGAAAAGAATGTTATTTATCTTTGACATATCGCCCTCCCCCTCTCCTTAGTTTCAGGCTTTTTTTACAGATCTACTCTAACGAGGCTTTTAACTCCCATGCCACTTATGCATTGATTTTTAAATTCTATTATCCGTTACTTATGAGTTAGTTGATTTGCGAATTATAATATTTAGTATAATGATCATTAACATGGACTCATCTATGGACTACAAATTTTGCAACCATTTGTGGATAATACAACTAGCTATTTATATTTGATTATTAATAATTTGAATCTGCTCAGCTAAATTATACTGCACATTAAATTCATAACTGAACACTCCATCTAAGATATACAATTACAAGAATAAATTTTGAAGAATGTCAATGTGGATTGGGGTCCAAACCATTTAGGACCCTTGATTGTCGACCTGAAGATAAAAAAAAATTGATAAGTTTGTGGTGGAAGAATGGCAAAAGCAAGAGAGGTATGGGAGAGGTTCATACATCATGAAAGAGAAACTCAAGGCAATGAAGAATAGCTTGAAGAATTGGAATAGACTTCGGGAATATACACAAGAATGTAACAAGAATTGAGTTGGAGATGAATGATCTTGATAAAAAGGAGGAGATGGATGGCTTATTTGAGGAAGAGTTGAAATAAAGGAGGAGGCTCGGAAGAGTTTGGGCGACATGCTTTGTTTAGGGAGTCACTTCTCAAGCAACAATCTAGATCCAAACGGCTTCAAGAAGGTGACTCTAATTCAAAGTATTTTCATATTATAATAAATTGGAGAAGAAGGCAGAATATGATTAGAGGGATTAATGTGAATGCGGGGTATGGAAGGAGGAACCTAAAAAAGTGAAAGAACATGCATGGAATTTTTTCAAAAATAGGTTTAGTGAGGAGGATTGGAGGGAGGCCATGTCTTGATGGGGTGATGTTTGAGAGGATAACTCATGAAGATAATACTATGTTGATTGGCAAATTTGGGGAGATGGAAATTCAAGAAGCAATTTGGGAGTGTGGAAGTGCAAAGAGTCTGGGACCCAATGGCTACAATTTTAGATTCATTAAAAAGTTTTGGGAGACTATTAAGGGAGATGTGTTTAACTTCCTCAATGACTTTCATGATTCTGCAAATTTTGTGAGAGGAGCAAATGCTTCATTCACCTCTCTTATTCGAAAGAATGATGACCCACAAGGATGTGATGATTATAGACCTATATTTTTGGTGGGATGCAAAGTGCTTTAAATTTCTTGGGGGGAAGAAATCTCTTACAAAGTGTGATGATAGCCAATGAAGTGGTTGATGAAGCTAGAAGGAATAAGAAAAGGTGCATGATCTTCAAAGTGGACTTTGAGAAAGCATATGCTTTGGTGTGTTGGAAATTTCTCATTTACATGATGAGGAGAAATGGGTTTCAATGAGAAATGGATAATGTGGATCTATGGCTGTCTATCTTCTAGTTTGGTATCCATTCTTATTAATGGGAGCCAACTAAAGAATTTGGCCTAAAAAAAAAGTTAATACAAGATAACTCTTACACTTTTTTTTCCCACGATTGCAGCGAAAGGACTAAGTGAACTAATGAGAGAAACTACCCTAAATGATCTCTTTTCGGGATTTAAAGTGGATGGAAAGGAGGTGGAGATGAGTTTATTGTAATATGCCGATGATACTATTTTTGTGGGTGATTTCAATTTCAGTTTCAACAAAGTGGTGGTGGCCAAGAGTGTATTGAGGTAATTTGAATTTGTTTCTGGACTCAAGGTGAATTTTTATAAAAGTAGATTTGGTGGGATTGGAGTGGATCAACAAAGTGTGAAAAGATATGCAAAATACTTGAATTGTAAAATCTTGTCAATCCCATTTGTATACTTGGGAATTCCAATTGAAGCTAATCCTAGGAGGAAGGAGACATGGGAGCCAATAATAACAAAATTCAAGAAGAAACTTGCAACGTGGAGGCACAAGCACCTAACCATTGCCGGTAGAATTCGTTTGATCAATTCGGCATTATCCTCTCTACCTCTCTTTTACATGTCATTTTTAAAATTTTGGAAGGGGTGATTAGAAAATTGACTACTTTATAAAGAAGATTCTTGTGGGGGCGTGAAGATGGTAGAGAAAAAATTTCTTGGATTAGTTGGAACAAAATTTGTGCAACAAAAGACTATGAGGGGTTGGGGGTTAAGAGTATATATCTTTGTTCAATGTAGCTTTAATTGCTAAATGAAAATGGAATATATTTCATTGTAGGAGAGATTTATGGGTGAGGGTGTTAGATTCTAAATATGAAGGGTTGTAGGGTTGTAGGGATTAGATGAGGGGCAATCTCATGGCACTGAAGAAATGTACCCAAAATGCTCTCAAGTTTAGACCGTTTTAGAAACAGAGAAGTATCCTTTATATTCTTGAATTTTTTTATAGCAAAATGCGTATAAAATATGAGAATGTCATATTTTTAAGCTTGCTTTCTCGAAAAATACTTTATAACATTTTAAAACAAACGCTTTCTAAAAGTTGCTTTTTTCTATAAATAAATGCATATTATAAGGGGTTAGTATATTAGTTCATTTAAGAAGAAAAAGTGTTCGATATATTATTATTGAATAAAATATGTTTTCAGTTCTGTATTTTCAGCGAAATTTAATTTTAGTATCTAAATTTTAATTTTGATGAATTTGATGTTTGATTTTTAATTTAGTTATCTGAATAAGATGAATGAATTATTATAAATTTTTAATATTATATTAATTTTTATAGATTAAAAAAAATGACGAGAGAATGAATGCAGAGAAGGCGAGGGAGTGGGGGAGGAAGCGTAGGTCACCTCATCAGATCCAATGGTTCGTTTTGGTGTTTATAATATAAAGTGAGGCAGGTTTTATGTTGTAAAGTACTAACCTGAAATAGAAATGATAAAATGGATTCAATCGAGTCTTATTTTTTATTTAACAAATTTTATTTGTAATGTTTAGTTTTGAATAACTTTTATTCAATACGATATAAACAATGTTGCTAATAATCCTCAATATTTATTGAATATTGCTGCTTCCGCAACACTCCCAATCCAGATCCAACATTTACAGCTCCCCCCATAGGCCTTAGCATAGGTTTATTATTAATTAACGACATAATCATTATTAGGCTGACTAAGATAAAAGCACTTTTTTTAATAGACAAACACTGAAACAAGGTACTAGTACGTCAGAAACTGAAGAAGGAGAGCGCAATCGTGGGTCCTCTCAATTCTTTAGTACTATTTGTATTGTTGCCATCAGAAAATTCACATAATAAACATACGCCTATACAGAATAATACACAAACAGCCAAAACATATACCAAATTTATAAATGAAAAAAAACTTAGGAAAAATTAAACCAATATCACAATCTATTATCCCCACCCAACGGCTATATTTTCTTCCCTCTCTCTTTCATTATTCAACAATAAATCACTCACTATCGTTTACCACTTTTGCTTGCTTCTGCATTACTTCCACAACGGTCCTCACATAATATATATGTGTATATATAATCATATTATTATTAGTATTTTCTTACATTACATAAATAGTGCATATACCATATAGCTTATGCTATAGTGCTATACCATTATACCAACTAATTTCACTTGCAATGGACACTACAATTGTTATTGCTACTGCTGCTGAAGCTAATAAGGTTCAACATGTCACCAAGAAATCTTCTGATGAGCTTCTGAGGAAGTTCGCCGAAGCGGGTTCCGACGAGGCCGCCGGGGAAAACAAACGGAGGAAGAAGAAGAAGAGGGAAAGTGAATTGTGTGAGTGTGACAGCCCCTCTTCCAATGGTGGCGCCGCCATGGTGGAAAGGAGGTCCCTTCTGCTGCCGAAAGTGACGCGGAGGTCGGTGTTGCTCCGGCAGCTGAGGGTGAGGGATGTTAGAAACAAGTCATCACTCTTTGGAACCATTCATAAGGTGAGTGAGCCCAATTCAATTCATATTCTAATTCAAACAAAGCATGCTATTAGTTATTAATTATATGGTAATTGAAGTCCTCATTTGAAGTTTTGATTTTAATTTGGTTTTACAAGTATAAAATGTTAGCTTTATTTTGGTATTTTAAAGCATTTTTTTTTAATCATGTTATTGGTGGGAATGGGTTTTTGTCCATGAAAGTCTTTCTATTATACCATTAAGTTGATTCTTTTGTTAATTTATTATGTTAACTTCAATTTAGTAACATGCGATAAATTGTGAGCAGATCTGTGCTGTCAACCAAAATTAATTCAGTTATAACAATTATTGATAGAAGGATTAATTTGATCTAATAAACAGACGCTTTAAAGAGAAACTAAGTAAAATTCTCTAAACTTAAGATACCAAATTAAAACAAAACAATTCAAATAAGTTGGATTTTAGCTTCGAAGATTTTTTTTTTCTAACTTGGGACTGTAATGAAACTTTTGTTGGATGAAAATTGTTAAATGTGTTTTGAGAAAAGGATAGATGTCTAGGTGTTTTTGAAATTATTTTTCAATAAGGATTAGAATTTTACCTAGCTTAATGATTTAATGCCTACTTTATGGTGCTTTAATTAATGAAATGAAATTCTAATTTTAATAAAGAAAATAACATTAAAAATATTTAAGGAAGTGGATTTAAGTTTTGTTCTAAACAATCATGCATGCTTGGGTTGTTGTCCTAAAATTGAAGCTTCAAAACAAACATTATAAAATTATGATGGTCAATTAATTAGAACAAGTCGTTTTCTGGAGTTGTTGGGAGGGGAATAATTTGTCAATTTGAGAATTAGAAATTCATTTGCTTTATACAACTACGATTATTAATTTTATGAATTCCAGCTTGCTTTTATGGCTAAAATTCCTAAACATGGATATAAAATGATAATGTAGGAAAAGTTATATTTATACAATAATACAATTCTTTTAGAGGGGGGAATGTTTTAAGCCTGATTATGGCTTAGCTTGAAGCTTCAAACTTTGTAAAAAAAAAAGGTAGTAATAAAAAGATAAAGAATTACTCCAAGAGGTAATTTTATTAATTTTGATCAATAATATTATCTGGATGTATATTTGTCTCCCTTTTTTTTAAATATAATTCTCCGTGTAAATATTTCTTTTTCTTCATCATAAAGATTGAGGTAAAATCCTTCTAATTATTTTTTCATCACTTCTTGTAGACATGGCGTAGAACCGTGGAAGGTGCCTCCAGAGTTTTCTTGGAAAAACATTATCATCGCCATAAGCGTTTGATCAATGATATTGTTTAGGCTCTGATGAAAAATCTACTACAAGTATATGAGCTAATTCCTGGTCAGAAGGAAAATGCAAAAGCTCTCACTCTATATGTATATTGCCCCATTAAATTAATTCAATTATTGATGCTATGCACTTTTTTTTACTGTTTGTTTATTCTTTCGCCTTCAACTAATAAAATTTATTCGTTCATTCACTCTCCATTCGGCTTACAATATGTCATGTATGAAACAGGAAGAAAAAGAGACTTATATATAAATCTGTGTTTATGTTAATCAAATGCTTCATTCCATTAATCTAAACTCTCTTTCTCTAACAATCTAAAGTCTGCTGAAACATTAAGCACATAAAATTAGGTGGGTGGAAAAGTGAAATGTGACTAATGGCATAGCAATGATTCTTTCCTATTATCTCACATACATCGTCCAATTTATCACTATGAACCAAAAAAGAAAGAGAGAAAGAAAATGAATCATTGCGATCATTAATTGGCTTCCTATGTAGCAACCACAATTATTTAATGCATATGCAACAGTTTTTCTCGCGTGGTTTGATACCCACTCTTTCATATACTCAAACACACTAAAGCAAAAATTAGTGTCGGCATTCATTTTACTACAAACAGATTATAAAATGTACAGTGTATTCATGATAAGAAAATGTAGACGATCCTGGACTTCAAGGCTTTGTTTGGGTTGGAGAAAAGTAAGAGTTAGGAGAAAAATAAGTAAAAATAGTGTATATTTTTAAAATGTTCAAATTGAGAGAAAAATAAAAGAAAAAAGGTTAACTTTTCTTTTTACTCTGGTTACTTAGATACATAAATAAGGAAAATAATATTTTGATATAAAATGATTTATATTCTGATATAAAGTAATACATAATTTACTTTATGGTAGAAAAAGTAAAACATGTGACGAAAAAATCCAATATTTAAAAAAAAAAATATTTCACTCCTCTCACAAACCTTGCGTCGTAAACATCGGTCGAATCTCACATCTTCAATTTATCTTCATCTTTTCTTTTCTCTTATATGTCTTTTCTATTTTTTCTCTCTTTTACTTCTCTCCCTCAACTTTTTATTTATCAAAATAATATAAAATTTAAAATTATTTCTCAAGGTAATGTATTCAAAATAATTTACTTATTTGAAATGGTTTTGGTAAGTGTATTGACAACTATGAGAAATAATACAAGTATAATCCAATAATAATAAAACATACTAGAAGTTATCACGATATGTTCATCTTACTTGATAGAGTGTTTGTAGCACCTTCTCATATTTACTCACCATGAGAAGTGTCCATATGTCAATTTCTAATGTATAACATCTATCTACGGTATTCACACTTTATACAATTACCACATGTCAACAATTTGTGTGTAACACCTTCATAATGTCCTCATTTAGGCATAATAAATAAATCTTGTGGGTATCATCCCGAATTCAACCCAACTTTAATGGAAAATATTTACTTTGATCAAATACAGGTACATGTATTACATGTATTACTCAAATTATTTAAACGAGGATGAGTATCAAATTATACCTATATCCATAATTGTCATATTGCATTTTTTAAAAAAAAATTATCACAACATATATACATAATATATATATATATATATATATGTAAGATTTTATTGTTATAATTTTTTAAAATATAAACCAATTAGCTTAATAGTTAAATAATTAAATAACAAACTTAAAAATATAATTGAATTCTTATTTTTAAACTTTAATTTATTTGTTACTGGTTATATTTATATATTGTTTGAAATAAAATATGTTATTTTTTTTTAACCCGTATCTATACTCATCCTGTCGAGGGGGGTGGACCCACCCCATTGGCATCCCTATCCTCAATATCTGAGTATTTAAGGCATATTCAACTGTCATGTACGAACCTAACCCTCATTTTCTCTCTCCATCTCTCTCGCCTACTGACTTGATCATTGTTGGAGTCCTTGCAGGTTGCCACTACCAGAATTCTCTCGCCACTATCAACACCATCTTATGAGATTGGATCTCAGCTCTTGGATCCTCCTTGTAAGTTCACCATCGAAAAGAATCTATAAAAAAATTCTACCAGTCAAGCTCTCACGTGATCTACCTACAAAAAGAAATGATGAAGAATTAGAGTGTGTTGCTAGGCATAATTGATATGGCTCCATTTGAGCTTGTGTAGTGTTTACAACATAATGTATAACAAAGGCCTTCGTATCAAATCCCTTAATTTGCAAGTGTTTGTTGCTAACGGTTTTAGTTTTAGGTCATATTCCAATATTTTGTGCCTATATGAACCCTTGTACAATGTCAAGAGATTCTCTAGTGTGGAAGAACATTGGGCTTAAACCAAAGAATTGAGTCAAATCGACTTAATAGTGACCCAAAACAAATGTCAAAATTAAGAATGTGCAGATCAAGGTTATACCAAATACAAGCGGTAATTTTAAGGTCTCTCCCCCTTTTGATTCCTTTATTTGTTGGATAAACGAGCTAAAAAGCCAAGGACAACAGAAGCACAAAGAAAAACTAATGCAGAAAAGACACCCGAGAGTGAAACATTTCCACGTGATCATGCATGGTTAGGCCATGTTTCAAAGATGAGTCCGCAACACTATTTGCTTTCCTAAACACATGCTTCCAATTGGGGTGTTTTTTTTTTTTCTGCACTTCCGATACTACTTCCCAATATGAGAAGTGCAAGTAACTCAGGGAGTGCAGGAAGCAATTGCCTTCAAATTGATGCCTTCTGCATGAGAAGCAAGTCTGAGAATGCTTTGGACAAAGCACAAGTAGGATGAAGTGAGTATTTGAGAGGAAGTTATGAGAGAAAAAAGGGTTGGTTGAATGTTTTCTCCTTATTGATTGAAAAAGAACATGGTTTAACCAAAGCTTAGTTATTTCTTCTGACACTACTATAAAAATAATACTCCAGGATAATTTTTATACTCTCAGGTGAAACTCTCACTAGCAAATATTATCATACCAAGTTGGCAAATTGGCATATGAATTGTAAGATAAAACATCAACTATCGAGATAAAAGATTGGACTGTGATCAACAATGACTTTTTCGTTGCAGAGAATTATAAATTAAGCACGTACCATACCACTATGTTAATCAGAATACTTCAGGAAAAGAATTTGTTGATTCAACCAAACCAAATCGGTAACAATTCACATCTCTTCTACAACAAAACGGGATAAAAAAAAATGAATCTTACATATCTTGCTAGCCTTCATGCTCTTATCTCAACATATCAAAGAAAGGAAAACACAAAAACAAGATAGATAAAAGGAATGGTAAAGGGTAGGAAAATGAAAGTTCCTCAACCACTTGATGGTATTTTTGTAGTGTTCGTATAAATAGTAATTTCCCTGGTCCATCTTTCATACTCCATTGTTATAACTTAGAAGCATTTCCTGTGTACGATTGATGGTCCAGATTCATCATACTCTGCCTTCGCAATCCACATCTACACATGGGAAAGAAAACATAAAAAGGAGCCTCAGTAAATACACTGTCACTATCAATTTTTTGAGTTGAATACAGCAAATACTTACTCTATCGCCCAACAAGCGCAGCGAAAGAAGGATATATTTTAGACTAGTTCTATTCCCTTGATCTAGCTGAGTATCATGTTTGTTATTTCCTCCTATTTTGTTATAATGTTTATTTTATTCAAGTTTCTACTTGCTATTGAAATACAAATTACCAAGTTATTTAATGTACTGTATTAACATTTCAAAATTCAACAGCTTCAGGCATATGTAATTTATAGTCATGCAGTTTACCTGTTGGAAGGTGCTGAGGGAGGCCAAGATAGAGCCTCCAATCCAGACACTGTACTTCCTCTCTGGTGGTGCTACAACCTTAATTTTCATGCTACCCGGTGCCAATGCTGTAATCTCCTTGCTCATCCTATCAGCAATACCCGGGAACATTGTGGAACCACCACTCAAGACTATGTTACCATAGAGATCCTTCCTGATGTCGACATCACACTTCATGATAGAGTTATATGTTGTCTCATGGATACCAGGAGATTCCATCCCAATCATGGATGGCTGGAAGAGAACTTCAGGGCACCGGAATCGTTCAGCACCGATCGTAATCACCTGCCCATCAGGTAGCTCATAGCTCTTCTCAACTGCTGAGCTGGTCTTGGCAGTTTCCAACTCCTGCTCATAATCAAGAGCAATGTAGGCCAGTTTCTCCTTCATGTCCCTCACAATTTCCCGCTCCGCAGATGTGGTGAAAGAGTAACCACGCTCAGTCAAGATTTTCATCAGGGCATCAGTGAGATCACGCCCTGCAAGGTCTAAACGCAGGATTGCATGTGGGAGGGCATAACCTTCATAGATAGGCACCGTGTGACTGACACCATCTCCAGAGTCCAGAACAATACCTACAACAAACACCATAGAAAAAACACATCAACTCATTTCAATACCAATCCATGTCATTAAATGGCTACTAGACCTTCAAATCTCATTCAACATTCATGATACAAACACATAACAAAATGAACAAAAAGTTTAACTTTTAAAATATTCCCACGAATTCCTCCTTACAACCACCCAACAATTCCAAACCCTTTTAGGCTCCAGGGGTTACTTTGTATCGAACTTTTTACTTTTATATATTAGAATAATGGAAACAACAAGGATTCCCTGTAGCTGAAGCTTCGGTTTTTATCCAAGAGGAATGGCATCATGTGATCCATGTAGCTTAGTCTCAGCTAGTGGGATAAGACATTGTTTGTTATTAATGGAAACAACAGGGATCAATTTGGTACCATGTCATGATCCAATAACCCCCAAAAGCTTAAACTTAAATAGGCAAAGACACATAGGCCCAATTTGGATTAGTTTGAAGCTCATGCAAGCCATTTCAATTTAGAGAAACCCATGATCTATAACTTAAAAAATCATCAAGTTACATGACAAACACAGATAAGTAGTTTCACATCATATCTACAAACCTCACAATCCCAACATTCACGTTAAACCAAAAAACAAAAAATCAAGAAGGTGGATGAAGATCAATTACCAGTTGTACGGCCACTAGCATAAAGGGAAAGCACGGCCTGGATAGCAACATACATAGCAGGAGTGTTGAAGGTCTCAAACATGATCTGAGTCATTTTCTCACGATTGGCCTTGGGATTAAGCGGCGCCTCGGTGAGAAGCACAGGGTGTTCTTCAGGAGCCACACGAAGCTCGTTGTAGAACGTGTGATGCCAGATCTTCTCCATGTCGTCCCAATTACTCACAATTCCATGCTCAATTGGGTATTTGAGAGTCAAAATACCCCTCTTGGATTGAGCCTCGTCCCCAACATACGCATCCTTCTGCCCCATCCCAACCATCACTCCCGTGTGACGTGGACGCCCCACAATGCTGGGGAACACCGCCCTCGGCGCATCATCTCCGGCAAAACCAGCCTATCACACAAATCCCAACAACATTAACACACTATTAAGGGGGATATAAGGTGGGTTGAATGATTAAGGGAAAAGATCGCAAATTCGATTATCTCTGCTAACAAAACTAACATTTGTCTATCAAAAAATTAATTAAGAAAAAAAATTGTATCCTAACAGATCCTAAACACCAAACCCCCCATGATCACCGGCATTATATTGATCCAGATGGAACTGGACTCGGATCCCTTAAATAAAGTCTAAATTTGCTGCGAAGATTAATCATCAACAAGATGGGTAAATATTTCACATTTATAACATGGGTTAAAAAGAAAAACCTATGATCCCATAAAAATTGATATACCTTGACCATTCCGGTTCCATTATCGCAAACGAGGGGTTGAATATCCTCGGCATCGGCCATTGTTGTCGTTTAAGGTAAAGATGTTTGCTGCTGCAAAAAAAAAAAAAAAAACCAAAAACACATATAATTAGCGTTAAACGGTGGGTGCTTGTTCTTATCACCGGGGATGAAAGAGGGAAGAGAGAACGTGGCTATACCTGCGGAATGAAGGAATGTGTGCGAGACAACGTGTGTGTATGGGAGTGTGTCGTGTGTGTTTTTTGATGATGTATGTGTGTGGCTGAGGTACCCGCCCTGTGGTTTAAAAAAGAAAGGTCTGGTCAAATGAAATTCGCCTCAAATGAAGCGCAAATTGCACGTCCTTCCATCCTCGCCGTCCGTTACCAATATCGCATCCACGGGCCACGTTTGTTGTTGGAAATAGCTGGCACTCTTGTGCTTTTTCTTGCTTTCCAGTTACACCCCCCTCACTCACTCATTTCACTCGTCTCCTCGAATAACAATAACCCCCCATCTCTGTTTTATTGATTTTCACTATTCCTCTTTTCTTGTCACCGTTTCAATTATTCAACATATTTTTTCTTTTGCGGAATGTCTCTTGTTCCAAATTCCCAGGTATCATTTCTAGTTTATTCAATGTTTTCGATTTAGAGTTGTTTAAATTTATGATTGAAATGATCATGTTAGAATTTTCTATAATTTTTTTTTCGTGATTTTAAAGCATACAAATATATATAAAAAATGGCATATAAAAGGTCGGTAAATGGATTCAGTGATAGTTTAAACAAATATTAATTTAATCTCTCAATTATATAGAAAAGTGATTGCTTTTTATGTACAGATTATGATAACACTATTAATTGAACATTTAATAATATTACGGTACTTTTTATTATTGATGAATTAAATAAATGTCATTTTATTTGATTAAATTATTAAATTGGTGTCATTTTTTTAAGTACTATTTTTTTTTGGTGAACCTAAATTTATGTTCCTTATTTCTTTAATGTGTCTCATTTAATAATAATTGAAGATTTAACAATACATTTTTAAATCCATAAAAAAACAATACATTTTTAAAAACAGTTAAAATCTATGGTATATTCCTTGACTCTTAAATCCCATCCTATTAACCTTTTTGAGGTTATTTGAGCATCCAAACGTGTGGCATTTATTTGAGGATATGTTATCTATTGCATAGTGTTAGTATTTATGAACTTGAATGTCAGGTGCAACATGTATAATGCTCTTTAGTGTCAACTCTATAATGCTATCATAATATCATTCTATAGTCTGAGCTGGATATTATTATCATATGATGAAAAGAGGGGTAATTTAGGAAAAAGGGAAAGGCCCTACAAGTAAAGTAACTAGGTCGTGTTGCTTAGAAGAAGCAGCTTTTCTTCTCCTCGGGTGTGTGTAATTTTCACTCTTAACTTTTTAGAGGTTGATGGAGGTGTGTGGGGGTAATGATGCATGGGACGGTGCAAAAAGCGATAGGGCATAACATTACCAACTAAGCATTCAGTTCGCAACTGTCGAGAGATCATGTCGGCGTGTTTTTTTAGATGCGGTCGTGTCTACTAACACTTGTTGCTCCCTCCTCCATTTTCGTCGCTAGGATTGGATCCCTCGTTGACCACTTCAAATTCTCTTTGGAATCTAACGGTTGAGGACACTTCTCGTTGCCATGACCAAAGACGTGCAGCGGATAACTACCAACCAAACATACAACGTGCTTTCCCGCTTCGGACAATCACCGTCCTCCGTTGACCACATCCTTTTGGTTGTCCAATGCTTTCTCTTGATGTGACGAGAAAATGAAATAAAATAATAAATAAATAATTTTGTTTTTTTATAACAAATTGTTTTTAATATTGTAACAAAAAAAAATATTATTGTGTTGATAAATTTTTTATTTTCTTAATCTATGTGTATGATAAAAAGTAAAAAGAAAAGAAAAACTAAAAATTTTATATTCAATTAAAAGGGAAAAGTAAATTTCTTTTTCTTTTTTGATTAGAGAAAAAAAAGTGAGACAAAGAAAATGTAATTATATCAAGTGACTTGTATACCATTGTTTAGACAAGAATTTTGGTTTAATTTGTTCCGTATATCAAAAAATATTTTACTTAGATTACTTTTTCAATTTTTTTTAATTTATTCAACTTGATCTATTTATTATTAAAATATTTAATGTAATCTTTTAATTAAAGATGTTCACGTTGTGATTTAATTTGATTTCTAGATCAAAAGGCATTTAAACCAAACATCAAATAAAAATGTAATGAATTGGAAGAACTTTTTTCTTGTGTCAATTATCATCTCTTTTGTCTTCTATGTGAACGGGAGGTCTTATATCATCTCTTTCTGTTTTAAACTAGAGGAATGTTCTCGAATTAGATTGAGAATTTGTTCTTTAGGTGAGCTGGAAGAACTTTCCTCCAATGTCAACTATTTAGTTAGTTGTTTTTGTCTCATTGATTTGGGCACTAATTTGTCAAGCGATCTTCTCAATTTCAAGAATGAACTAGAGATCATGGGGATTAGTTGTGCTCCTTGAACCAAAAGTACTTAGCATGCACAAAATCACAAATAACCAGAGCAACTAGAAAGATAGTTAGCACTTGATGAGGGAATGAAAATAAAATATGCAAAAGAATATAAAGAATGTTTAAAGTCCACAAAAATACTAAAAAATTGTCTAATCATTGAGACACAAGTCCCAACAATGATGTCATAAACTTGTTGGAATTTTGACAAAGTATCAAATCACTCAAGTATCATCTTCATAAGAACTTTTGCAATAATTAAGTAATTAATAGTATAACTATAGACTACGAGAATTGAGAAATTTAGCAACCAAAATTAAAAGGCAATTGCATAAAAAACAAATGAGAAAAGTAAAAGAAAATTGGTTTAGGAATTTTGTTAAACACTTGGTATGCACAAAAAAATGAGGTTTATATCTAATGAATGAAACCGGGAGAGTTTAATTTCATTGGACTTTTCTAGCATGCAATCACCACATATTCATATTCAATTAAACTTATACTATCATCATAGCACAATTTTATCTCAACCTTAATTTCTTAAGTCAAAAGAACTAAATCATTTGATTATACATTATCAATCTCTTGAATTAACATAACCAAACAATTTGCATTAACAAAAATGATTTGTTGATGTCCAAACTTTTTTATCATATCCCTAGGCATAAAAATTATCAAGTGTTATCTCCAGTTTGCAATTCAAAGACATTTTTGAATTACAATTGAATAAATAAAATCATGCAAAAGGGTAATCAAATCAAAAGTAAGCATTAGACCTAGAAGGAGAACAATAATAATGCTTTATTAAATAGAAATAAACATAACAGTTACATGAGAGTAAGATCAATTATATTAAATCCCAACGAAAGAGAAATTAGTTGCTTATGGCCATGGGAGAAAAAACACTTGATGGATAAACATCAAAGAAGTAATCCCTATGCATCCCAAGTGGTCAAGTAACTTCTTGGATTTCATTTCTCTCTCAAATGCACAAGATTTCGAACCCTAAACTAAAGAAAAAAAATAGTTATTTAAAGCTACGGGCCAATAAGAGTTCAAGCCTAAAGGAAAACAAAATAAGAAAATTGGAGTTAATTCTTAGAGGAGCCAATGCACAAAGTGCAGATTTTTACATAGGGTGTGCGATTCCTGCACTTCATATTTAAACAATTTTGAAACTTGCATAAGGTGTGTGAAATTCCCAAGACTTCCAACAAGTTTCTTTTGCCTATGGAAGACTTCTAAAGCTAAAGACTTAAACCCAATGGATCATTGACGCATCAAAATCATTATTCTGACATTTCCATTGCTTGATCCTTGCTTACACAAAGTTCTTACAAGACACAAGAAAACAAATCAAGGATCAAACATAAAAGGTATAAAGTAAAAAATTGTAGTTAAATAAATATTTTTGTTCAAACTTAACTCAAATGAACATAAAAAAAAGTTCAAAAGCATAAGAGATATATTATATAATTATCCCTAAATTACTATAAAATGTAAGTAAAAAGGACAATTATCATCATCCAAACAAGCACAAGAAATTTATCCATTTTTCTTTCTTATTTCTATCCTTTCAAATAACATATTTTTCTATTCTATTCTATTTATTTTACTTCTATAGCTCTTATCTACTTCTATCTTATTGTTTTTTTTATTTCATTTTAACCCAAATACAACATAAAATTAACCTTTTTTTTCTCTTCATTGTATCTTCCTAAACCACTAATTATCATAGGTTGTTATCAAAATATGACATGGATTGTGTAATATATATTTTAGTAGTTTTGTCTTACTTGTTTGTCCTAACATGTAGTGCTAATTTTCAATTTATCCCAAAAATATTAATCAAATTAGCCTCAATACCTAAAATGAAAATAAAAACATCAACAAACTCAATGGCGATGAAGTCTCATTTTTTTACCCTTATGTGTAAGCAACATTGCTGAAAAAGTTTGTTAAAAGCATCAATGTATTTAGTCATTTACAACAATGCAATAGTTGTTTAGTAATTAACTAAACATTAAATAATTTCAAGAGTCTACCCAACAAGATTAGTGTGAGTGATATAAATCTCAAGATTAAATAGCTAAAGCTAGTTAATGATGTAGTTAAACAATTCATTGGTCATGACATTGAAGGACTAAACCTTGAATATCTACTAGAGCTAGACTCTTGGTCAAGTACAACTTAACTTGAGTACATGATCCATGAACAACTCTTTCATTGTTATTGCTTGGATCAAACAACTGCTAGGTCCATGACTTTGATATGCTAGGTCCATGACTTTGATATACTAATCCAGGAAGATACATGATGTTAGAACATTTAAGTACCATCTAAGTTTTCTCTATGTTATTGTCATCATCAAACAATCTCTCATTTTTCATTTAACTGCTCATGACTAATGTGATTTAGTATTATCTAACTTATTCTCAATGTTTCTTCTCATTTAATCTATCATAATGTTGTCCACTCAGATTATGAATCCCACAAATTATTTAATAATAAAATTAAGATATTCTTTTAATTTTTTTCATCACTTTTGTACTTTAGTATGTTTTTTTTAATATAACATAATGATCAATTTATCATGTTATTATACAAGTGTCCTTTGATTTATTTTGAAATGAAATTAAATGTATCATTGCACCGTTTATTACTTCAATTTGTTTTTAACGAGTTTAATAGAAATGTATTATTAATAAGAGTTTTGTTAGTGTTAATTAATTATCAAATGAATCTAACTTAGTTAATTGAATAAAACACGTGAATTATTATAAGTTTTGTAATATTTATTTTCGGTTCTTACATATTAAAAAATAACTAAAATAACTAGTGTTAATTAATTAATATAAAAAAGAAAGGGAAATAAATTTAAAAAACAAAACATAGACTATAAAGCATTACTTTGGTTTCTTTCTGATATTTGTAGATATAATCAATGTACTTTGCAACTGCCTATTCTGTAGTCTATATTTCATCGTCTTAAGTTAGTTAGATTAATGTTCACCGTTAAATACCTATAAGGAAGTCCAGAAGCAACGTGCTATTAATAAGTTTAGTTAGACCACAGACAAGAATGTACCATAAAAAAAAAAAAAAAGCACCCACAAGTCAGAAACCACATTTCCAAAGGTAAAGAAATAAAAGAGAGGATAAAAACATCATCAAGCTGAGAAGATTGAAGTAAAGGCCTTGACATCATCCTTCTTTCCTTTACATTATAAGACATAAGCGCTGTTACTTCAGGTTCCACCTAAGACTAATCCCACTAGTTGTTAGTTATTATTTTAGTGGTTGAGTTTTTTTTGGTGGATATAAAACAACCAGAAGGTTAAAAACCTCTAGGAAAAGCAACAAGAGCCATATCAGCTCTCAGTTTGGCAACAATACATTAAGGAGGAAACTCAAACACTCACAGTAGACAAGGCCGAAATAGCTTGCTTAGCAGCTAGCACTCCGCAACTTGATTTGCTTCTCAAAGCAAATGTCTCCAGGTAATATGTCCCTGATGATTATGAACAGCTTGAATCAAATTATAGAGCTGGTGTTGTATGCCGCAGCCTTGAGAGACTAGTTTAATGGCAACTTGAGAATCTGAATCAATTCTGATCTTTCTATAGCCCCTCATCCAGGCAAGCTTCAGGCCAAAGAGGATGCCCCGCAGCCCAGAGAAAAACTCCTGCATGGTTCCTTAGAACACCTCTTCTTGTTGCTTTATCACCACAGTCCATGATAGCACGTACCATCACAGCTTACAGCATATCTTGTGGGCTGGGATTAGTTGTATTGACGTCATTCAATGAACTATGAATAATACTTGTGTAACTTTGATATGTGAGTGAAAAATTAATAATTGTTAAAGACAAATTAGTATGGTTCTTTGTATGTTTTTTTTCCTTCTACTAACAAAGGATTTTAAATTGTTTTACAAAAATATTATTTCTCCTCATTGACAAAGTGTCTGAATCAAAACTTTTTTAAGTGGATTTTTTATTTACAAGAACTACAAATATAATTTTTGAGATTTAAGAGATTAAAATATTTTTTAAAAGAAAAATTTGGGAAATCAAAACTGGATTTGTCCCAAATTTCAATTTTCAAGAAATAAAAGTTAATTAGGTCTATATAATTTTTTTAAGAGAGGTCTATACTCTATATAATTTTATTACCTTAAAAAATATTAAATAGACTAGTGATACCGTGATAGTAATATTTGAGAATAAACATGGTTTACTCGAATGTTTCCTTAATTGTTAGCATTGTCTTCCCTAATGAACATTAAACTTATTAAGATGATCCTAATTTTGATTTCTTGTTAAACTAGTTCGTTTCGATCGATCGAGGTTGGGCAAACAACTCGAATTGCAGAGAAAAATGAACAGCGCCATCTTCAAAGTTTCAAACAGCAACGATATCAATTCCTCTTTCAGAGCCGCACTCTTCCATTCAACCCCTCCCTTGCAACGTAAACGCCGCAATCATTGGGACTCCGTTAGTTTCTCTCAATTCACTTTATCTTTTTGTCATTTCATTAAACAACTTCTCTTGATTTATCGTTATTATGTGAATTAATTAATTAATAGAATGTAAAGTGTAAACCTTTGTCTCTTTTGATAGTGGGTCTCACCACACCAATTCCGTGTTCCTTTCTGATTTTGTATCCGTTTATTGCAATTTGGGAACTTTTTGTGTAACCCAATTTATTGAATTAATGAGAAGGGGTGTGTGTGGGGGGGGGGGGGGGGGGGGGGGGGGGGTTCAATGTAGTTTGGTTATGTGGAAAGTGTTGTTTATATGTTTTGTTGGACTGAGAACTGTTTAATTGCTGAGAGGGAGCAACCATAACTCGAGAAGGTTTAGAAGGATGCAAGCGAAACAGAGTAATGAACAGTATCAATGATTATGCAGAATCCCTGTTTCAGGTTCATCATGCCTCTTCTCTGTCTGTCTCACTTGTGTATGTGTGTGCAGTTTCTTGTATTTTTTTAATTTTTTATTTTGCTTCATGTTAAGTTATCAACTTATCATAATATCATCTAATATATTGTTGCTTGAATGAGGTAGGTAGTCCGATGGTTTTTGTCATGGTTTCTTTCCAATTGTTACAAGCTGAAACAATTTTTTTACATTTATCTTGTATGTATTATCTATGCTTCATTGGTTTATTCATAGAAAATAGGGTCAGTGATGAACAGAACAGCCTTGTATTTAGCATTTAGGACCTGCTGCAATCTATCTAGATGGGCTAAATCTTTGTGTAATGTTTTTTGAGTAAGATGGTTCTGGACAGAAACTATATTCTGAATTGTCAGGATGGATTTCTATGTTAAATCTTATGACACTTGATAAATAAGCGTGTAAAATGAGGATATTTTATGGGCTAACAGCCTAACATTGACTATTTGGCTCCATAAATTTCATAAAGTCAGGAATTCGGGATATGTGGAAAGGCTTTTAGCTGTCATGACTCGTGATATCTTATTTGGTTTTCAGAAGTTTCCTTCAATGAGTTATTTCCGGACTTGTTTCACACATCTGCTGAAGGTAGAATGGTTGGCAACTGTTTGGAGAAGATTGTCAAGTAACAAGTTTGGGCCGTGCTCCTCACTTCCTCTAGAAGAGTATGTCATGGGATTTAGGATTGAGTTTTACAGAGGTCAATAAAACAAAAACTTGTTAGGTTGCTGAACATGGCTAGTAATAGATATATACTGTAAAAGAAAATTTTCAGTTTTGGGTTCTACCAACACATCAGAGCCTTCATCCATTGAAAACCATCATTACCATTGTCTCATGGTCTTGAGATCTTTTTGGCTCTGTGTTCCTCTAAGACAAAGTCCTGCAGGCAATTGAAGCTTCCAACACCACTAAGCACAATTGCTGCTTCACTACCCAGCATAATATCTTGTCCCCTCTTCTAATGTGATTAGTAGCAGTATGAGAGCAGTACTTTGCAATTGCATAAGCAGAAGAAAAGGAATAATTGGTACTTAGTCCACTGCATAGCCTGTAACACGGAGCACATACTGATGATGGATTAGGGAATGAAAAATGGAGTGATTTTCCTATAGCTCTTTCTGTATAAGAGCTTCCACACTGGTGCTGAAAGCCATTAAACCCCTCATTGCTGATTCCATCCCATGCTTGTTTAGTCCATATGCTAGAAGGATAATGTACATATCCAACATCCTTTTTGGTTTCCCTCTTCTCCTTTTCACAGAACTAAAAATCTTCAATGATCTCTTGCCAATACATCCAGCAATTATCAAGGTGCTGGTCGTTCTTTCTTATGGACCAATAAATCGTGTATCTTATGACCACTTTCAGAGAAGATTGAGGCATCAGACCCCATCTTTTGGGCTTTCTTACTCTCTCCCTCAAGAAACTTATTCTAAAATGCATCAATGTCACTGCCAAAGATCAACAGTAGACCCATTCCTGTTATTACCAATTTTTTTGGATTCCATGTCTCTTGGGAGCTGCAACATTTGGAGGAGATGTGGCCTACATTGTTCTGCATTTCATTGCTGTCATGCAAGTGTGAAGCTTTCATATATAAGGGTGAGAGGATCAAATACTGATCATTAGATTTTTTCATGAATATTCAAGATTAAAAGATTAAAGTGATGTTAATTTTTTTTCATATGGGTCATGCAACTTTAAGTAGTCTTTAATCTTGACTGTTTATGTATGGTTTTATGATCAATATTTACTCCTCTTGCTCTAAGCCCAAGTCAAGGCACCTCATGGTTTAAAAAACAATATTCTGATGGGGGCACTGGAAGGTACAGGAATGCCAATAAAGGATCAAGTCATCAGTACAGAAGTAAGAATGCTTGAAATATTTGTGCCATGACAGAATATATGACAAATGACATCATGTATCTTTTAGTACCTGCTCTCTTGATTGGTGGTTGTATCTCTCTAGGAAGTCATCCAACTTAATCTTGTTTGGGAGCTTCATGTCTACTCAAATAGGATTGGAAGATTTAAACTTGCGGAGATCATAGATAGGATTTGATTTGAACTTGCATCATAAGCTTTCTTAAATCTGTGTTGTTTTTCTTTTTACATTGTTTTTATTATTTTCAACAAAAAATATAAGTTTCTAGATACCTACAAAGTATATTCTGAGTCAAACTTATTAATGGTAAGTTGGTAACAAACTTGATTTCTTTAAGGATATCCTTCTTTTTGTTAAGATGATTTCGATGTTGAAACCAGTTTCCGTTCTGCCTTTGGTGGGAATAGATTCTTCTATTGGTCCTTCATCAATGAGGAAAATCCTCAGTGGAGGAGGTCTGAACGGTTTTCTAATTTTGAAAAATCATGGAACTGGAGATATTGAAACGAAAATGATTATGACTCTTCATCCGAGTCTGATAGTTCTGATTCACATTTAGTTTCTGATAGATTAGCCCTCGGATTGAGTGTTTCTGGTCCACTGAAACTTGAAGATGTAAAAAATGCGTGAGTTCCTACTTCTTTCACTTCCTCTTTACCAAAATGTTAGGAAGCCAGAGTTCTTTACTATGATATTTTAACCTTTTTATGTCATCAGGTACCGGCCCTGTGCTCTAAAATGGCATCCAGATCGTCATCAAGGCTCTTCCAAGGTGCTGCCAAGCTCTAACCACTGATTATATTCCTCCTCCTCCTTTCTTGTTTTATTCCTTGTTCAGGATTTTCTATCATTAGTTCGCAGAGCTTCCTAATTCTATTTTTGATTCTGTACTTTGATACTTGATAGGCTGTAGCAGAAGAGAAGTTCGAGCTTTGCAGTGCGGCTTATCAATCTTTATGTGATAGCCTGGCCCTGGATTAAGGACCCTTCAGACGTAGACTAATCCTTTTCAAGAAGTCTCCAGCTAGTTCATACCAGATGATTGACCTTGCTAAAATTATTTGACACACCAATCTTGCTTTCTTTGTATTTTTGTAGTTGAGTAATTTTATTAGATGATCATGGAAATAATGTGTTTGCTATTTTTTTTTACAATTGCAAATGTACCATTTTTTTTGTCTCTAATATATTTGTACTATTTATTACCATTTATTGTCTCAGCTGATTATATTCAGAATCTCCTTTGGTGTTCAAATAATCCATAAGAGTTGCATTTTTGCTATTTGGGTAAGAGTGTTTATAAACTGAACAACTCTAATGTAAATTGCAAAAATCAAATTGAAAAAAGAAATCTAAGTAAAGGTCTTTCTTGTTATCAAAATTTTTATGAACATTAAGAAATATTTAATATAAAATATTTTTAATTATTTCAAAAGATAAGTGTTATATAATCTATTAACTTTTATGTTTTCAAGACAGATAAAAAAAATACTTTTTATTTTATTTCACACTTTCTCTAGTGATTATATATTTTTCTTATCACTAAACTCACAAGGTGAAGCAAATTGGTAGGTTTAAAAGTTTCACCAAAATCTCAAACAATTTGCTTGGCATTGGAAGAAAATGAAGTAAAATGAGAGAAAAATAAGTGTGTGAATCTGCGAGTTTGCATGCATGCATAAAATGCATCATCGTTCAACCCTCTATGTAGAGATTCGATTTTTACTCGCAAGGTTGAAGAGAAAACTCAAAAGTCAAAACAGTAACAACACTTTTATTTTATTTTATTTTATTTTATTCAAATAAGGAGGTTAAGGTCTTAACGTTTGAAGATTTTGGATTAAGGGGGAGAAAGGGAGTGGTTCTTTTGCTCGTTAAATTGGGTGATTTGAATTTGAGAAGCGACAGCGAAAAGGATTTGGTTGTGTATAATTGCGTGTGTTCCAATTTGAAATTGAATTAGAAAAATGATGGTGAAAGCAATTCAGCTTCAGATATGTGGATTGGTTAGTCAACGATGGAGTTGGAAACCCCGCACAGTCTCATCCCTGTCCTCATTTTCCTCAATTCCATACCCTAACCCTTATTCCAAACTGCTTCCCATCACCACCGTCGCTCGCTGGGTTCGATTCGTGCCATTTCACGCTTCCTCGTCGTCGCTTCCTTCTGCCGTGAGTTCTCTTCGCACATTCCCAAATCCTAATGTTGAATTTCGTTATTGCATTATGTAGATATGATGTGTTATTGTTTTTAGATGCAACGTTGAAATTTTACAATTGTGGACCTTAGCGGTTTGCTGAAATGGTGTTAATTGTGATACTGTAGGGGAATGTTCGAAACATTAAGTTCTGTCAGTGGTGTGGTGGTTCCACGAAGCATGATATTCCTGAAGGGGAGGAAAGGTTGAGAGTCATATGTACGGTTTGCGGGAAGATCGCATATCAGAATCCAAAGATGGTGACTGTCTAGAAATATCTCTGTTAGTTTCTGGTTGATTTTGGTTTAGTGCTTGTGAAGTGATACCGGGTATTTTTTGCGTGTTCTGAAGTAATTTGCTTTCGATGCGTATGAATTGATTTTGCAAGATGCGTGTGAGAATGCAAGATGACAGTTGTGCAATAAAGTATATTAGAAATTTGTTTTTACTAGTTCTTTCATTTGTCATGTGCTGAAATATGTTGCAGCTGATTTTGTGGTTTCTGTTCACTCTTAAATTTTGGATTAGGACTTCTAGTCTTCTACCATATGTGCCGTAATAAGTATGAAGGTTACTCTGTGCATTATAAATGATTTGGTATGTTCTGCTTGAATTTGATACTGAAATGGATATGGAGGTTAAGGTATCCGCATAACTTTCATTCTTTGAAGTATTTTTTATTTTCACAATATAGTTAATGAAAATGCAAAACAAATAAGGATTTGGAGCAGTATAATTTGTTTTAGATGTTTCTCTAAAAGGAAGCAAAAAAGCATGGTCACTTTAAATAGTAGCTGTACTTGTATCAGATGTGTATGCATGTTGGACTCTTCAGAAACTCCTTATATGTTTTTTTTACTTTTATAATTCCATTACAATTAGATAAAAAATGGTAATGTTTCACTATGTTTACAATGACTTATGCTAACTTTCAAAACATCAGTTCTCTCTTTTGATTTAAGATTTATGTTTTATAAGGCTTTGTTGTTGAATTATTTTTATAGTAATTTCTGTGTTTGTTAATGTTTAAAATTTGTCATATTTCTGTGTCATGTGTCATATCTGTGTTTTGGGATTCTTTAACCTTTGTCTGGAAAAGAAGTGTATAATGATTGTATGCTGTTTGTCATAGCATTTATTTCATTCCATCAATTGATACGCGACTAATTACTTTGTTCTGAACATGATATGATTTTGGATGGCAAAGTAGGTAGTTGGCTGCCTCATTGAACATGATAACAAGGTCCTTCTTTGCAAGAGGAGTATTCAACCATCTCATGGCCTTTGGTAGGAATGGATTTTCTTATTGAACTGCCTATTTTTGTTGCTTCTGGTTATGTACATGTCACCTTCCTATCCCAAGAACTATTTATAAAACCATGATGCTATTGCTAATAATTTTTTTATGATGATAAATGCTGCATCTCTTTTCATCAACAAGCTATGTTAATTTCATATTTTGGTGTCAATAAGGACCCTTCCTGCTGGTTATTTGGAAATTGGAGAGTCTGCTGTGGAAGGTGCCATCAGGGAAACAAGGGAGGAAGCAAATGCAGATGTAGAAGTAATTTCTCCATTTGCCCAATTGGATATTCCTTTAATTGGCCAAGTGAGAAAGAAGCTTTGATTTATTTCTTTTATTATTTTCTTTTTTTTTTCTTTTTATTTCCTTGATTAGGTAGAGAATTTTGATCATGATTATGGAATGTTTGAGGCAGAGTTACATGATATTCTTAGCAAAGCTGAAGAAGCACCATTTTTCACCTGGTCCAGAATCATCAGCATGCCAACTTTTTCCACTTGATGATATACCTTTCAATTCTCTATCCTTTTCATCAATGGTGGTTACCTTAAGTTTGGTATGATTCAGAATCAGATATTTAAACATGCTGGCTTTAGTTTTTTTTTTTTTGTCGCCTACTCATACTGTAACATGTTATTTGTCATGGTCGGTCACAGTATGTTGAGGATATTAAGGCTGGAAAACTCAAATTCCATTATGGAACCATTAACAAAAGGTATTTTCTTCCCACCTGCAGGTTATTTTCCCTAAATATAATGTATTGTCTGGTTGAGGGAAGGAAATTATTTTGGATGTGAAAGTAATTGTATTTTCGGTTAGGACAGATATCTGTTAACTGGGTTGACCACACACATCTCAATTAGTTTGGTTGGGTTGGTTACTATTTTCTTAACTGTTCAGGTCCAGTCTGGCCTGGCATAGATGTTAGCAAAATGCTTGAAATAGTTAAGGGTCTTGCTAACGAGTGTTAAGAGTACTGGTTAAGAAATCAATAAATCGAAAATGTTATTGGAAATTACAGAGAGTGCAAAGGAAATCATGATGAGAGTGCATTAATAATTGTTTTTGATAAAAAGTTTTTACGGTTGATTTAATTAGAGTCATAAATTGATTAGGACAGAAAGAGGGTACTACTTATGCGTGTTTTCACCTGCAGTTACTCCCTCCGGTCTCTTTTATAAGCAAAAAAAAAGTCCTATTTTTTTTGTCTCAAATATAAAAGTTTAATTTAATAAGGTTATCTTCAAAATATCCTTCATTTAATAGGGCCAAAGACTTTTTTTATGCTTGATAACAAGTTTCAATTAAGGATAGTTTAGGAAAAGACTTACTTTTGTTTTAAGATTAATACAATTTAATGAAATTAACTAATTCGTTAATAAGTGCAAAATCATTTTTTTTTTCTTATAAAAGAAACTGGAGGGATTATATGCTTTGTGCAAACGTAAACTGATGAAATCAACGAGTTTTTTTGCAATATTTCTGATGCTTGGTTTCCTATACCTTTGTTTTCACTCATGCTGTATAATTTTTTATCTTGATGTTTGTCCTTAGGCCGGGTACAAGTCCTTCCGATATTCGTGCCTATACACTGGATCACCATATGCATTCATGAGTCGTGATAAGCGAGTGAGTCCCTTATGGCATATCTTAGGAGAAAAAAAAAACAGAGAATTAGATATCATCATATTCATTTAATTGTCAATTATCACCCTATAAAGACCTAACAAAACACCCTAACATTGGATCAAAATATTACTTAATCATCTCACATCATCTTCCTGATGATCCTCCTAAAGTAAAAGAAATATTGAATGCATTTTTTTTATATTTTTAAAATATTAAATGCATTTATTTTTTATGTAATACTTTTGTATTTGGTTTTAAGAGGATTATTAAGAGAAAGTTGTTGGAAGATACAAAAGAACTCATTGCATCATTCTTATTGATTTTCCATCACGATTAGCCAATAATACATCTATGATCATGATTTTCTCAACATTCTGCATGTTACAATAGAGTATCAGAAGATTGTAAGTTAAAAAATTTCTTCGGCCAGCCAGAAGATTGCATGTCTTCTGCAAGAACTTCCGAGTGTTACTGGCTTGAATTCACCATTGTCACAAGCTTAAATTCAACATTGTCCCACGGTAGATGAGCAGTGTTCAAATTCAAACAGGGCATGTTAGACCTATGGTCATCATTACCTGCGAATTCCTCAGTTGCTCTTGTGGACCTACCATATCAAATTGGTAGGTAGTTGCCGTTACAGAAGAAAGACTGAGACTTGTTTTGCAATCTGCATTGGAATTGTAAACATAAAACATTCATTGAGATAACTGTAATTCTTTTTTGAAAATTTCCCCCCTTTCAAAATCAGGTACTCTTGATGCACTTTGGTTAACATGTTTGATGCAATATGGTAACATGATCAAGACATTGGCACAATCTTTAACTCAGAAAGCTCCATTTTTAGTAGAACTTGGTGATTTTACTCAACCATTTTTTTTTTAAATTTAAATTCTTATATAATAAATTTTATTAATTATATGTATTTGTAGTTACTTTGTTAATAAGATATCCAATTTAAAAATATACATATACATAAATACTGCTGTAAATTATTTGGAAACTTTTATAACTCATTTAAAGTTATATGAAAAATTAATTTATATTTGTTTTAAAAAGTTTGCCTAAGGCTTAAAAAATTGTAAACACGATCTTGATTGACCTATAATCTTATTTTTTTTAAATATGTATTTAAAAGTTTGATCCTAACTCCGTGCTATGAAAAGAATAAATATGTTTTATGTTACCAACTAATTAAAAATTATAATTAATATGATTTTTAAGGTAATTATTCTAAAATTTAATAAATTTATTATATGTAATAATTTATGATAGAATAATAGTATAAATTTATTACATATTATTATTGTATAGCCTACTTTTTCTAAATAAAATTAGAAGAACAAAATACTAATTTAATTGACACAAAATTTCTATGTTTATATTTTTTTGGTAACCATAATATTGGTATAAGATAAATATTTTTTTTCTAATATGTTTTATTTCATATTCAATAATCAAGTAAGATTCAAACTCTAGACCATTTGATTAAAAAAGTTACAATTAACACGGTATCAAGTAACCTCTGTTTCTACCTATGCACCTTGACAACCTTATTATAAATTATAACAAGAAAAAAAGAGATTTATCAGGTACATTAATCCTGACCTCGGTTCCATTAGGTATCTAGTTCTTTGAATGTGATACACATTGTTTAAGTTATTGAACTACTGTTATATTAAGTGAAAAGTTTACTCATTCCATATTGAGTTTAATATTCATTGATAATATAAATCGGTTTTATATTATTGGTACTAGGTACTGTCTAGTGTCTAGGAAGCTTACCATATTTTCCACTTATTTTAAAAGAAATTAAGTTAAGAGTTTACTTTGACTTCAATCGCAGCAGCTCCTTGAACAAGAGGAAGTTTCAATTTGAGTGATAAGTATAAAACCTCCTTCATTCCCTTCGCAGCCATATCACAAATCCGCGCTTATTCCCAAAGCCCCAATCCAATCCATTCCAATTCCCATTGTTTTCTTTTCTCTTCCATCCATGGATTCTCTGAGTTCCATCAACGGCGATTTCGGCTTCGACGGCGGCACGGATCGCAGATTCGCGTTTTCGCGCCAAGCCTCCTTCCAACAACCTCACACGCCGATAGACATTCCGGCGCACGGCCACTACGACCACCACCACTACTGGTCCCCGCGTGACGATAAACCCTCCGCCGCCTCTCTCCAAATATCCTCTCTCTCCTCCTTCGTTTTCTCCGTTTTCCGAAGCGTTAGGTCCGGCCACAGGTACATGAAGAGGCTCTTTCTCATGATCTCGCTCAATGTCGCGTACTCCACCGCCGAATTGCTCACTGGACTCTTCACCGGTCGCGTAGGTCAGATTCAACGCTCAATTTTCATTCGAAATTGTTTGCTTTGGATGATTCGTTTAAAATGCTGAAATGAACTATATTTCAAATTGAATCTCTGCTTTTTTCGTTTTCAGGTTTGGTGTCTGATGCGGTTCACTTGACTTTTGGTTGTGGTCTTCTTACATTTTCGTTATTTGTTATGGCTGCGTCTAGGAAGAAAGCCGATAGAGAGTATACTTATGGGTGAGATTTAGTTACTTATTTGTTGACAACACTTGTCAACAATGCTGCATTTCTTGGTTTCTACTTAGTTACTGTAACTGAAATTTGATGCCTAAAGTATGTAGGACTGTATGAGAGGTGGTTGCTTGGATAATTTTGTCTGGAAATAACTTATGGTCATAACTATAATTACAATAATTAGTTTTGGAAAATTTTCCTGTACAGTTATGACATATATCAAATTGTAGAATTCATGAGGTATGACTGAATATTTATCACGAAGTTTAACTTTCTATAGAAAACATGATTGTTTTCCCATGTGCTAAAGGGAACTTGTTAGTTCTTTATACCGCCTATGGCTCATGACATGTGTCCCTTTTCTAACTTTTGTGCATGGTGTTATTCTCTTAAGTTTTGTACCGAGGGCTAGTTCTCAATTCTCATTTAAGATTAAGGATGGGAGTTATGAACTTTTTATTGAATTTTTAAACAGATAAAAGATGAATTTATTGAATGAGCATGTGGCTGAACTGACGTCTGGAGGAATTTTTTTCTGTGACTTAATTGCTTCACTATTGATATACTTGTATTTTAGCTTGTACCTAACACATATCCACGTGTCCATATGTACATGCATGCATCACAGGTACTAAAAGATAATTTTCCACATGTATCTATATGTCGTTGTTTGCATTTTGTATTCAAGATTCAAGAATATGAATTTGTCCAACAATTAGTTAATGCTAGATGCAAACATGTCTAAACTTTGTACCTTGTGTGTGCACTACTAAAGGTATTTTTGGTACTACTAGTTACTGTTTGATTAATCATTTCAACCCTGTCTGCAGTTTTAACTAATATTATTTAATTTCAGGTATAAAAGGCTAGAAGTCTTGTCTGCATTTACAAATGCCGTAAGTATTCCTCATTTCCTTTACTATTGCTGTTGTTACTGTACATATCACAGTGAATTAGTTGCCTGATGCTGTTACAAGAATGATGCTTTTGTAATAAAATTAGTAACCTTGTAAAAGTAAGCTGTAAAGAATTTATAGATTGTCGGTGTTGATTACAAATCAGGTCTGATTCCTTTGAGGTTTTGACAGCTTGACATGTAATTTTTATCCTTAACTTAAATGTCCACAAAACAGAATTTTTATATTTATGTAGAAATTGCTATTTTACTTAAAATCTTCTAAGATGCTGTATGATATTGCATAATAATTGGTAAAACATTTCTGAATTAGCATGTTTAACCGAATTGAGTTGCCAAAAGCTATATTTTTTGCCAAGGCAATTTAGTTTGTTAAAGAAGAGATAATATGTGACATTCTGGTTTGAATTTACAATGTTGAGTCTTTAAATGATCGCTTGTATGGGGCTAAAAGAATTCTGTATGACAGTGTTTTAAATTAACTATGGCAAACTTATTTCATTCTTTTCTCTTGTTCGGTACATTACATCATGTGCGCTAACATCTTGAATTTTCTTGTTCTGCTGCCTGTGTAGACAGCTGTTTCTTTTGTTTATGTCATTCTCCCTAGCAGTTGAGGCACTTCATGCATTCATACAAGATGAATCAGAGCACAAGTAAGTTTGTGCCCACAATGAATGTCGTCTGTCAGTATTTTATTACTTACAATTAAATATTTTACATATCCAGCAACAAAAAAGATAGACAGTGATTTTTACAGTTAAGAATTGAAATTTTGTGTCTAATTTTTGTGGTTGAGCCGTTGAGCTGAGTTCCATTTGATGCTTACAAAGGTGATTGCTATTGGTGTCTTTAGTAATATGGTGCTATCCATATTTTGATGTAGGAAAGCACAAAGCATAGTTGAGTTGATTGAAAGCATAATACCTGTTGAGTTGATCATAGACATAAAGGTTCCTTGGCATTGTACCCAAGAGAAAGAGATGAATTTCTGGCTTATGGCTTGGGACTTCAAAATATTTTCTTTGATCAATGTCTTCTTTTGATGGCTTATCACACCACTTGTGTAGAACTAGTTAAATGTGATCAAATAGTAGGATAAAATAAATAACCCTCTTCTAATAAACATAAAGAGAACTTAAATAGCAATAATAAACTTTTGGAAAAGTTCACAAAAACTAATGCCCATAAAAGAAAACCAAATTATTACCTTTCTTGAGAATGCCTATTATAAATGGCTGAAAATTACAATTTGTGACTTTTAAATATGTCGATCTTCCAAATTATGACTTCTAGATTTTGCTGCTGACTTCATCACATGTAAATTGTGTTTCTTTCAGAATGGGAAGGGGTTGTTTGTTTGTCTAATTTGTGACTTTTTCATTCTAACAATTTTGTTTTTGATTTCTTTCTAATTTTTATTTATTCTGACTCTGTTCTTGTAGGCATTACTTGATTGTTTCTGCAGTGACCAATTTATTTGTGAATCTTGTTGGTGTATGGTTCTTCAGAAACTATGCTCGGATTAATCTCAGTTAGTATTTTTTGAATGTTCTTAGATTCACCTGATTTAACCTTTTCCCTCTTTTCAGCCTTGACCTGTAATAATCATTAAAAGTTTCTTCTGGAATTTGCCTTGCAGCTTACAGAAATGCAGAAGATATGAATAATCACTCTGTTTTCCTGCATGTTGTTGCAGATTCCATTCGCAGGTAGATATACTTGGATTTATGTATGTCATTGGGCATGTGTATGATAGTAATGCCTATCAATGCTAATGCATTTCCTATCCTCTGTCCAAATTAATATTGAGCTTACATACTTCAATGGTTTCTCAGTGCAGGTCTGATATTGGCATCCTGGTTATTGTCAATTGGGTAAATATCATTTCATTTTCTGAAATTTAGATTAATATGAAAAATAAGAACATGTGAAACACAATTGATCATTTCTTAACCTTATTACTTTATTTTTGGTATTGTAACCTTATTACTTTAGATATTGTAATTTGACTTATTTCTATTTCCTTCATTACAGGGTTCAGAATGCAGAAGTCTTGTGTTTAGGACTTGTTTCAGTTGCAGTTTTTATGCTTGTTCTGCCTCTCTTTAGGGCAACTGGTGGTATCTTGCTCCAAATGGCACCTCCTAGCATCCCAACTACTGCATTGAACAAATGCTTGAGACAGGTTGTTACTTTTTCTTGTGCAAAATTTGTTTTGCCTCTTACATAGTACACACTTGTTTTGAAATTCCTGGTTTAATCAAATAAAGGATATTATAGTTTCAAATTTATGTTTGAGAAGTGGTGTTTATCATGGACCCAATCTTGGGGCTGGGGGTGATAGTTGCATTTTGCTCACTTCAGTCTGTTATTTAAATTTAGCATTTACAATTTGATACGTCAATGTGTCACTTGTACATATATATTCTGTTCAGATTTCTGCTCGGGAAGATGTAATGGAAGTCTCCCAGGCTCGTTTTTGGGAATTACTGCCTGGTCATGTGTTTGGTTCACTTATAGTACAGGTAATTTATGATGTGTTCTCCTTTCCTTTGTCAATACTGGTGTTAACTAATGAGAGCAAAACCTGAAACTTGATTAGTTACTTATTATTAGGATATAACATATGTCTGGATTCACATCCCTCTAACGCATAGTTTTGTTCAATTGGACACCCAAGTGAAATGTTGTTCATCTATATTGTATAGAGAGACCTAATTTCATTTTCAAATTTTGATTATGTCAACGTGGCATTTTTTTATTTATTAAGTAGCTTTAATGTAGATGCTGACTTTTAGTGGTTCATGGTGACAGGTAAAGAAAGGGACCAACGATCGGCCAATACTAGAATTTGTGCATGGTCTATTCCATGATTTGGGTGTACAGGACCTCACGGTGCAGACTGATGATGCATGAGACTTTCTTAACACTTTTATTTACGCCAACAGTTATTACTAAGGATTGTATACACATTAATGTCATTGTTTATTACTGGTGGAAAGGATGGTTAACGTGGTTTCTCATTTAGAAGGGATTATTGATTTTTAACCAACCGGCATTGTTTTTCCTGCCAAAATTAACCAGTTTACTTTAGTCACTATGTAAATATTTATTTATGCCCCTTTACACTAAGAAGCAGCGTATCTGGTAGATAGATAAGAAATGGATGATTAAAAACGTATGAAAATTTTCGTGGATACATGGACAATATTGAGAAACATTTCAAACAAACTTAGCTATTATCTGTGTAATATTTGACTGTAAGTGATTAGTAATAGTGAAAAAATATTGGACTAACATATAGGATTGACAAAAAAAAAAATTATGAGAAGATTGATTACTGTGTACCTTTTATTTGATTTGGAAGCGTTATTTAGTCTACTAATATTCTTTTATTTCTTTATAAACAGACCCTAACTTCAAATCTGCGTAGGTTTGGAAAATCAGTTCTTTATTTTTGGACAACTCTGCTTAACCAAACTCATTTTCCATCCTTTGGTTGAATGGATTTCTTAAAAAGAAAGCTGGGGCCTGGGGGTAGTATTATGGATGTCTTCCAAATTTGTATATGTTGTGTTCTTATTAATTATAGCTCTGTAGTTTTTCTTTTCAAAATAACAGTTCAGTTCAAAGAGGAAAACATATTGTTTAAAAATTAAGATATGTTAGAAGTATTTGAATTAATTTATTTAGAATAAAATGCTTTTAAGTTCTTATTTGGTTTCATATTAAAGAATTAATTTTTCACCTAGAATTGATATTAAACCAAAGCAATTTTAGGTAACTTTTGCAGTGAATAAAAAAATTATATTGAATTTTATTATAAAACATTCAAATATAAATTATATTACTTTAAAGTCAATTTTAATTAAAATTATTTTCGTAAAATCAATTTTAATAAGACTCATGTGAACACTCACATACATGATTACATAAAGTCGCAGAACAAACATAAGTTAAAATAAAATACTTGCACAAACGTTTTCGATATGCAGTCCCTATACTGGCATTACTCATGAGAAGAATCACAAGTCTTGAATATGAACAAGGAATGTCTTGTATAACATATTATATCGGTTTAATTGCAAATGTATGTATAACACAACATAATATAGTGTGGTTTTCTTAATTAAGAGAGGGCTAGTGATCGAGGCAGCGGTTTTTCTTTATGAGGCCCTCACTTTGTGGTTGCATTTGGCGTGGAGGCCAACACGTTTGCTGCATACCTGTGTCTCATCATTCCTGATAACTCCAAATACTTAGCACTCTTTTTAAATTCCTTCCAAAAACACTGTCCTTCCCTGTGAAAGTAGCGTTTGCATTGGCCACATTCAAGTGTCCATCCATTGCAGTGTTCACCACAGGCTCCACATTCATTCTTCTGCTCAGTTTCTTCAACCAGAGCAAGAGGGTGTGAGTGAACATCATATTGGAAACTTCCTCCAAACTTCATCCGCCTAAACTTGCCAGCAACACAATAAGGGTGAGCACCAGAGTCACAATCATCACAGCAATAAAACCATTGCTTCTTAGACATTTTCTCATTGCAAATGCCACATTCATGTTCCCTCAAATCCCCTTCAATACAATAGTTTAGACTTAGAGGATGCTTGTCATACACGTGCCACGCTTTACTCAGTAGAGTAGCACATCCACAATCAATAGCAAAATCCTCACAAACATCACACACAAACACAAGCTTCGACCATAGATGACAACCTTTGCATTGCCTCGCAACACTTGTCTTCTTGAGGAACAAGGGATGCTTGTGACTTTCATGTTCAATTCTCTCTTCAAGGGAAGCACAACAAACGTCAAGGTCGAATTGACACACGTCACAACGGTAAACAAAACCATTGCCCAATCTTCTGCATCCGTCGCACTTGTAAATTCCATCATAAGGAGCCTTGGATTGAAGAGTCAGAGGGTGCTTGTGAAACGGGTGTTGCTTCGTTCTTGGTAATTCGGCACAACTTTGGTGCAAAAAGAAGCCACAATTTTCTTCTTCACAGGAAAAGAAAGGTGGCATGATGGGTTGGACGCACGCATCACAGAGTTTATCAAAACATTGCACATCATCATCATTACTCTCTAATTCCTCCGTGAACTTCAACAAATGTTCATGACCAAAGAAATTAAAAGTGAAATCAATATCTAGAGATTCCTCCTCAGTTTCATAGCCTGAAAATGATTCCTTATCTTCATACTCTCCTAAATGTTGTTGCGGACAATGCACGGCAAATTTGCATGTTGAGCAAAAGTAACCCGCAAAAGCTGGATTCATCGCTTCATTACAAAAACCACAAGTTAACTTGCCCCAGAAACCATAAAAATGATGAAGGGTATAAGTGAGCTTCAAAGGGTGGTCATGGCCTTTTATTCTAATAGCAAGAGGTAATTCAGCACAACCAGAATGAACCCAAATCTGACAAACGGTGCATAAGCAAGCAAGACCCTCGTTTGCATACATGCCACAAGCATAACAAACAAAAGATTGTGGATTTGTCAGTGACAAAAACTCATGCTTGTGGCCATCATCAGGGTTAAACTGAGAAGCACATGAGACATCAAGGTCGTAGTTGCACTGATAACAATGGTAAACGAAGTTACTGAAGAGGCCTCTACAGGAATCACATACGTATGGTCCTTCATAAGGGGTGGTGGAAAGGAGAACAAGGGGGTGTTGAGGGTGAAATGGGTGTTTCACATGGCGTGCAATTTGTGCGCATTTTTTGTGAAGGACATAGTTGCATTGGACACAACAGAAGACAGGACCTGATGAGATTAGTTCTTCACAACCTGAACAAAGGACTTGGTTGTTGAAATTATTGCTATGTTCCTGCTTTAACAGTAGAGGGTGGATGTGGCTGAAATGCTCCATCTTCTCCATGTTTTGAAATTATGGGTGGTTTTTTATTTTTGAATATTTAAGTACGTTTCTTGGGTATTTTGTTAGGGTTGATTAGGGATGAAGTAATACTGTAAACTTTGCTGCATGTGTAAGGCATCAAAGATGATGTAAATGGCTATGCTTATTCTTGTTTAACCAAAGAAAAAACACAAGGAATTTCCTGCTAAAGGAAGGAATGACTTCTCGTTTGACCACCGAACTAGGATTTGTATATATATCATGGGATATGCTTATTTGTATATTCTTTTCTTCTTGTTCCCTCCCCTCCTTTGAACTAAACAGATCCCAAGGGAACTTATTTCAGGAAAAAAAAAATTGAACATTTACTCACAACTTTTTTCCAAAATATAAATTTAAGAATAAGTCATGCAATATATGCTATCTTGATTTATAGAGTTAAAAATTAGATTATTATTGACTTAAATATATTTTTAATCCACTATTGCTCTGATTCATGTTGTCAGGTCTACTATATAGAAATTCTGTTAAATTTTTGAACTAAAAGATTATTTTGAGAAATCTAAGACTTTGTTTTCACCTACTGATTCAAGGAGAATGACAGATAATTTCAATCTATCTAAGGAGTAGTACTTGTAATTTGCAAAAGCAATAAGCAAGTGTTGCACAAAATGTAAAAAGTATATGAAAATTGCATAGATAAATTTTATTTTCTACCCATACTTATGTAATTTGTTTTCTTTTCTTTTTAATTGTGGGCTTTTAATTGCAGAGCATTGCTGTACACATGTGCTACTTTCACCCTAAGTCCATATAAATCGAACTATATTATATCAGCAAGTGTTTCAATGTATTTCAACTTTACTTGTATGTTTCCCAGACAAGTTAAAACAAGTAACAATAATTGAAATGTTGCTGTAAGATTGCTACCCAAATGATCCGATGTCATTTCGAAACAAGCAATATTTGATTTTTAAATGTTTTCTACAACCCTTTTGATAATTTGACTCGACATCCTTCAATATTTGAGTGCTTAGTAATATATCACAATACTTGGTCGAACTTGTTGAAATTCATATTTGCGATAATTGTTTTTTGTTCTTCCCAAGTGTGTAACCGCTCAGAAAATATGCATATGAATTTTTGTGATATTCTTTTGTAAGCATGGCTAATTTGTTAAGGTTTAATGTTTAAGGGAAAATACCGGGGAAGAACACACAGTATAATAACAACATATGGATGCCACTCTATATTTTCATTTCATAATTCACTACTTGTTTCTCAACAACTTACAGATCCTATTGATTTTTTTTCGTAAGCAATAGTTATATTGAATTAATTAATTGCAAATTTCACAACAAAGTTCTCAAATATTTTGAGTTTATAATCCCATAAGTTGAACTTTGCTACTGATGTGTCCTATATGAACAACCTTTCTATGGCAGCTCAAAACAAGCCATTTTAAAATGCTGGCAGTAGCATAGGTATTAGGTAGCAGTGTGAAAAGTCTCACATTGGCAATTTTAGACAAATTAGTAAGTCTCATTTTTTATTTGTCATTATACTTTTCCATTTCAAAATTGATGATTTAGTAAATAAAAGACTTGTAACTATTTTATTAATAAGTAGTAATCCCTTGTATTGATTATACATTTTTATAATTCATTGTTATAATTTGTGCATGTTTGTGCGTTTGTGCACATGGGTGAATTCTAGCTTTACTTAGAATGAGTGTGGGAATTAGCAACATACTTACCTGGATGAGCTTAATGGGTGATCAAGAAGGCCCATGGCCTAGGGCAATGACCTCCATTGCACTTAGGAGGGGTGTTGCTTTAAGGTCTGTTCAAGTGGCAGAGCTTACATCATAATTTGTGGCAAAGGGGGTCTGCATTCGTGCCGTTCCTACCAAATTAGTTTAAAATCTCTTTTTAAGCAAACCTATTCTCTCTTTCTAACTCTGGTATTGGGGTTAAATCTCCCATTTTAAAGGTTCTTTTCTAAGAAAACTCAATAAATCTTAGTCATGATTTTTTTCTTTCCCCCATATGTATTTCCTCTTTCTTTAAAAATCTATGTGAAAAAAAAGTTCATTTGTAAGTGAACTTTCTGCCCTCAAGGCATTGAATGTGATTATCTTTGAAGTTAAAAGTTAATGGTGAAAGAGTACTACTACATGTTAAGAAACCTCTTAACATGAAATGCATAAATGCTTGATTTTTTATGCCATACACATGTTTTTTCTTACTTTCTTTTTTATTGTTATTTCAATTTAATTAAAAAAATAGGAAGTGATGAACCCTTAACAGAAAACTCTCGTGCACCTATTCTGAGTTCTTCATGTTCACTTCAAAAGTGGTGAACCTAAAAGGCTAAAACGTTGCAAGCATGCAACACTATCACCGCACCTAGTCACTTCATACTTGTATTTTTTTCATTTTGAGATTAATATAATGTTTTAATTAGAAAAAAAGTCTAAAATGATTTAATCTTAAAATAAAATTAAAGTTTTAAGTAAGTAAGAAATAAGAGAACAATTTTATTATAATAATTTAAAATTTAGAAGTTAATTATATTAAAGAATCAAAATTACAAATTAATTTCAGTTTAATTGCTATGTGTTGTTTTTTTTCCTAATGCACTAAAATTAGCTGTAAAAAAAGACTACTAAAATTATAGTTAAATATTTTTTATTTGAATGAAGAACAGTTTACTTTTTTTGAGATAAACAAAATAAATATATAAATATTTAACCAAGAAAATAAAAAATATTAGTATAATTTTTTTCTATTACTAGTAAGAGTAATATTTTATCATTTTAGAGCTTCTTCTATTTATAAAAATATATTAGGAAAAAAACATTATTCAATAACTTGAAAATATAAAACACATTTCGTATTTATTATAATTGAAAATATATAAAAAAAAGTTATAATTCTCCATGTTGTCCGTATTTTGTGACGGGAAAAGAGAAATAAAAAGAAATGATAGATATTAATATAATGTTTAAAATAAAGAAGGTTTGTGTATCATTACACATTAAAAAAAAAGTATGAATGAATATCATATTGGAGTTTATCTCTGAACTAGATACGTCAAGAGTTGCCAACAACACAATAAGTATGAGCAGCAAAGCCATTGCTTTGTAGACATTTTCTCATTGCAAATGTCATATTTAAGTAGTTTAGACATAGAGGATGCTTGTTATACATGTGTCCTGCCTTACATGGTAGAGTAGCATATCTACAATCAACAGCAATAAACGCATGTTTCGACCAAAGATGACAAGCTTTGCATTGCCATCCTGAAAAACTTGTCTTAAGGAATATGGGGTGCTTTTGTAACTTTAATGTTCAACTTTGACTTTCATGTTCGTGACTTTATAAATATATATAGCAAACCTTAGATCAGATCGATTATTGAATCAACAAAACATTGTTTTGCACTATATTGTGATCCAATTACCGTTGATTTAGGATTTCAAATATATGATGCTCTTGGACTTCTATTGGCATAATTTTTTTGCAGTTGGCATGGCTTTCTCTCGGATTGAAGTAGAATTGGACAGTGCCTACCAAATTTCCCTATTCAAACTTCTCGGTCAAATCTTGTGATCCACCACTCTTCTCCAATTCGGGCTTCCTTTCTGAACTCACCCTTTTGTTTACTTCACTAACATGTAAATTCAATGCTTTATTTCACAAACATAACAGAATTATTCAAATAAATAATAAAGCAAAATGTATACTTTAATTCAAACATAACAACTGACAAAATTTAAAGCAAGAATCATGTTTCATGGAGAAGAACTAGAAACTACTTAATACAGTCAGTACTTGTTTACTTAATTTAGACAAAAGATTGGAGAGAGACACATGACATCACATTAATCCAACAGAATGGTAAGTGAATTAAGGAAGTGAGCACTCACGAATTTTTTTTAAAAAAAAAGTAAAATTGGAGAGACAGGAATTGATGAAAGGAACTTACCAGTTTTTGATGGATAAATGGTGTTATCAAAGTTTGGGCAACTCTAGTCTAGGTGAGAGGACCCGTATCGATCAAAACACACTCACTCCAAATTGTTAAAACAATTGGTGTGTGGATGCAACTGTGTGAACTAGTAAGCCCTGAATCTCATCGATACGCGTTTCTCTCACCCAGATCAAAGATGGCCATAGGAGAAGCTTTTGCTTATCTCTTCTCTCTTCTGTATATTGTGGATCTTTATAATCATAAATTTTTAAGGTACGGAACCGTCACAATTGAATCCAGAATCCATACCATTTTAATTACTATTGTTAATCTAGAATTCTTAGAATTTGGATACAAAATTTTAATCGTGGAAAGTAATTTATTAGAGAATTTAAATTTTTTTAATTTAAAATTCATTGTTCGGATGTTTTTTTATAAAAAATTTAAATTTTAAAATAAAATTTTAAACAACTAAAAATATAGAATTTTAATTTTTTTTTTAAAAGTGAGAAATTGAAATTCTCTTTCTTGATAGAACAACTTTCTAAAATGTTTTCATATTTCTTTTATAACCTTTATCCTCACTTTTATGTGAAATTTTTTGAAATCTCGTTCTCAAACTCACGATTTATTTTCTTTTACTCTCACAATTTTTTTTTTATCCAAACACAAAATTTTGAAAATAAAAAATTTTAAGTTGAAGTATTTGAAATCCTTAAAATTTAAAATTTCTTAAAATTTTAAATTCACTGCTTGTATGACACGTGAAAAACATATACGAGTATTTGATTACTACTTTTTATTTGTCGTATAATAATATTATGTATATTATTCCATGATTATTGATATCTCAATGCTCATCCACTGATATAACTGTCTTCCTAGGATATATAACTCTCATAATAGACTGACACCACATTTTTTCGGGATCAAACGTCATTACTCTTTTTTGTCAACTTAAAACCACTTATCAATTCAATAAATTTAAGTAAATAGTAGTATATCGTAAGCGTATAAAATTTTAGTATATATATTATCATCATCTATAAAAAATAATATTTTTTTATTAGATTAGATGCTAACTAAATCACTTAAAATTTTAATATACATTATCGTTATCATCATCATCTTATAATATTATGAGTTAATATAAAAGTTAATTTCAATCAAAAATATTAATCATTTAATATTAATTGATCTATCTTTATAGTCAGTCAAAATGCAATTTGGGGCAGAGTTGATAATGCATAATTTGTGATTGTTTCTAACCATAAGGCTTAAGAATTATTTAAGAAACCTACAACTACAAACTTTAATACAGACAACAAAAAAAAGATAACCCGCAACTTAAATAAATTTAACTAAAGTTTGTGATTACAAAATTTCAGAATGTCTGTCAAGAGAAGACACCCTTTCGAAAACAAGTTTTCTAAAGTTTTAACTTTATAGCATAGTTTCTCCCAGAGGTGAAGACCCTTAAAAAAATTGGCGAAAGAATAGTTCGCTTTGTGACCATCTCACGGTTACATGCCTCTCTACGGGGAAAACTGTCTCTTTTATATAATACGTAGTTCACTTCCACACAATACACTAGCCGATGTGGGCTTTAGTAAGAAACATTGAATAAACACACTTTACTCATCCTCCCTTTATGTTCTGTCTGCGGTTCCTTATTCACGGCCTCAGTCTTGGGAACACTTGACACTCACACTAACATCAATATATTTAGTGGATGTGATGGTTGATGCATTTGATGCTTCTATACATGAAGAAAAAGATGTCATATTCATTTTCATAGGTGGAGGAAATCCAAGTCATATTCAAGATTCAAGACTCTATTACTTGGTGCATTTCTTGCAATGAGGAAAAGCTTTAATCACAGTGGCCTTAGCTGGAAATGGTGGTCAAACCATAGGAACTGTAACAAATACTGCACCATGGATTGTAACAATAGCAGCTATTGTGGCATTGAAAGGGCTTTTAAGAGCACTTTACAGTTGGGAAATGGCAAGAATGTTACTGTAAGTTGCATTCTTTTGCCATTCAAATATTCTGAATGACTAAAGTAGTTTTATCCATAGTTCACGACAACCATGATACTTTGTGACTTTCTCCACTAATCAAAATTTCATTTTATTAACATGGTTTGCGTATACAACTATGAATAATTTAAATGGGACATTGGAATTGGGAACAACTGAAATTTCAATTTGGTGTAGATCTCTGTCAATAACATGTGGCATGCATGTAACTTCTGGCATTATAGAATTATTCTTTTAAGTATACCTTGAGAGTGACAAGGATTTTACAAAATGCAAGACCAAATAATTAGTTTTAGGAATATAAAAGCAAAGTTTGCAGAGCATTTGGGTAGTTAAACGGTTCTATTAATAACCAAGGTAATGTTCTGTGTCTTGCTGAGAAAATTGTCATGAATTTACATGTGTACATCCCATAACGGAGGATATGCAGGGGGTAGGAGTGAATTGTTTTTATTCAAAATGAAAACAGTAACCTTCTTGTCAATGGGATTGATGCAGCCAAACACCAAAAGGCAAGGAAGATGCTAGGTAATTTTCCATTGTTTGTCAATAACACCCGATAAATTGTTCAACAATAAGTAACAGAATATTTTGATGCACTGACAGATTCTGCTATAAAGTCTCCTTTAAGCCAAAGCTTGTATACTGCGAAATAGGATTGGGGGCATTCAAGCTGTTGTGAAAGAAATTAGGGTCATTGGTACTTTAATAGAAAGTCAGTAATATCCTGATGTTGCTCACATTTTCATGACACTCGCTACCATTGTGATTAGTGGCACAAGTAACATTATTACCAATTACATGCAATCCATATAGTAAAGCATGCTCTTGTTTGATTTTTGAATCACTTATAGATTGATAAATAGCTACTTACTAATTTTTCTATGGCTTCCTTAAAACAAATATTTGTTACAAAACAAATTTTTTGACCATATTATCTCATACCATCAATTTTACATGAATTTCTTGATCAATTATACAAGAGCCATGAAATAAAAAGGCAAGCTCCATTTGCTACTACACTTTCAAAACGTTCTCAAGGTATTAATAGTTACAAGTTTTCAACCTTCCTATTGTTGGTGTTCTTGATTCTGCTTTTACTTGTGATCAAAAGGCTGGCATTTCAGAACTGAGGGTAACTGAAGGGGTTTTATAATCTATTTGATGCAGCTCCTGGCATTGAAATCTTAGTTGATTTGTTTGTATCATACATATGCTCAATCTGAAGGCCCTGCACGACAATTCACAAGTGTAGGTCACAACTCACAACTTGAGATTTTTTGAGATGGGTGACTTCAACTTGTTTATATAACCTTTGTCAAGCCAAGCCAAACCTATGAGCAGGAGAGTTAACAACGAGGCAGAATTTGTCTATGGTTCTGGTCAATTGAACCCAAGAAGAAGTTTGAGCCCTGGTTTGGCCTATTATGTTGATGACTTTGGTTATATCTAGTTCTCATGCCATGATGCATGGTTACAACTTACAAATGAAAATGGTTCTAGTTTTAGCAATTTTAGTTTGTTCGATCTCATAAAAATTGCAGGCCAAGATGCTATCAACTACCCCCACGATGCAATTTGGCTTGGAAAGCAACAAAGACATAAGAGTATGATTTTTCAAAAGAAGAGTGACCAATGTAGATCCTGCTCCAAAAATCTACAGTGCCACCATTAGATCACCAAAGGGAGTGGAAATCACAGTGAAGCCTACTAGCCTCATTTTCTCTAAAACCCTGCAGAAGATGAGCTTCAAAAAGTTCAAAGTAGTTGTGATTGTGAAAGACACATTTATTGCAAAGTAAGAAAATTGTAACATCAGGTTCCTTATATGGAGAAGCCCACGTCACATTCTAAAGGGCCATATTGTTATCAATAATCCTTAAGGTTACGGTTAGCACTTAGCAGTGACGTAACAATGCTTTTAAAGTTGTCTTTCTAGTGCTTGTTGTTCATCATGTTGACATTTTGTTCACCATATGATTACGGATCTCTCTTGAAGTCTGTTATCCAATGCAATCTTGAGAAATGGTAATAGTATATTTTTTTAACACATTCTTTATAATTGGATGAAATTTATTAGAAATCATAATTTTTTTTAGGTCTCACTTGTTATTTAATGACTCTATCTTCTTATTTTGTAGTTTTTAATAAATCTTAAACGACAATAGAATAAGTATTAAGAAGAATGTATTAAAGCATCTTTAGTAGAAATTCTTGAGTTCGATTTTTGAACTCAAAAATCTCTGTCTATCATATTTATTATTATTCTTGTTCAAAAGTTCTCCATGAGGGAGGAACTCTCAAGAATTTCACTTTTGTCTAAAAGATATTATTTTTTTAATTTCATTTGAGAGAAAAAAGAGATTTTATTTTTTATTTTTATTTTTCTGTGTAAGTAAAATCTAAGAATCCAAAATCGATTCTATCATTAAAGCAAAAATGATAAAAGTTCTTATATCTTGTGTAATATTAAGAGGCCCACAAAAAGTGATCCAAGAACTTAAAATTGATTCTTTTACTAATTAAAGATGTTTTTAGAGAATGTGTTGATAGCACTTTTCATTTATGTTTTTATGCTTTTTTTTTTAATTTTTAGTGCATATTACTTTTTTATTTATAAATTGAACTAAATTGTGAACACTCTATTGCATATCTACTCATATACTGTAAATTAGAATCTTCTACTTGATATATTACAAGTGATTTATTTTTAGAAATTTTTATCTATTAATTGAATTAAGTCGAATGGCTTAGAGATTGTAGAGTAAGAAGAGGACGAGGATTTATATCTCATTGTGTGTGTGGTAAAATTGGCAAAACAGTATTAGTTGAGTGATAACATATACAATTATAAGTTAAATAATAAAGAATATTAATATTAGTCGCCAATTAAGTAAGAGGGAGACCAAACTTAGTGATGTATTACTCATACAGCTGGATCAACTCAATCTATTTTAACCTATCTTCTGATTGCCAGTCTTATATATAATGTTGGTTTCAGGAAGTTGCTTCTGTTTAAAGTAATAGAAGGTTATAGAAAAATATTTTATGTGAATTTAATATTATATATGCACTATGTTTACATGTAACTAATCAGAAATTATTTTTTATATGTATTTTTAAGTAATTATTAGCAAGACAAACAACTTAATTACTATATAAATATAGAATTTGTGATTGTACAAAAGTGTACTAAATATTTATATACTATTTTCTCTTTAGTCGATCAAAAGGTTTTGAAAAAAAAGTTTTATTATAAATTTTACCATCCAAGTTTTTTTTTTATGAATTTTATTATTTAACTTCAATTATTTTTTTAAATTCTATCGCCTAATTTTTATTTTTGTACATTTTAAAATCATATTAATAATAAAATAACATCATTTATTTTTTAAAAAGCAGTTTTTTTTTGTGATAAGAAAGTAATGATAAAATACACAAAAATTAAATCTTGAATAATAAATTTTGCAAAAAAAAAACTTTACTAGTAAAATAATAAAAATTAAATGGTAAAATATTTTACAATTAAGAAGAAGAAAAAATGTAGGATTTAATTATTGTTTTAGACATTGAATTTGGATGTGTCTTTTTTTAGTTTTTAAAATTTAAAATTATTTTTTCCTTAACATAATAAATTAATATTTCGTAATAGTTTTTAATTATTATAAATTCATTTTTATTTTAAAATTGTCTGTCACAAAATATTAAAAAATCATAACAAAATGTTAAAAACTATCGTAAAATATAAATTCATTATGTCAATATCGTAAAATATCAATTCATTATGTCAATGATTAAAAATAATTTGTAAAAATTCAAAAATAAAAAATACATTTTTAAATTTTAAAAAATTTAAAAAATACACTTCAAATTTAAGGACTTAAAAAAGTAATTAATAAAAAAATATAATAAGGATATATAAGGCGATAACCGTATGGGTGCATGGGTAAGAACAAAAGAGCATACGCCGGCTAAAATGTGGGATTCTCCCTTCTCCCGAAACCTTTCTTTTACGTGACTTTGAGAGGTTAGGTTATTTAACAGAGAGGTTATTAGTAAGATTAAGTTTTTTATAAGTGTATTTGCATTTATTTTAACATCTTGATATAAGCCTTCTTGTATTAGAGAGACTTTTGATTTTCTCTTGTGGGATATTGCTGCATTTATTGTTGTATCATTTTGAGTTTAATATAATTTACATTTTTTCCAAAAAAAAAAAAAACAATCCAAAACATCAAAATTATGGAAATCCCAACCAAGAATATTTAGCCACGTGCCCTTAGAATTTTGTACAACTCCGAGTAGCATCTAGAGACAACAAGACCGGTAACAGCTAGCTTTAAAATTTCAATTATTCCACCAAAGAAAGTTAAAAGGTAAGAAAACAGTAGGTAAAGGGAAAAAAATCACCTCACAACACAGCAATATATAGATGGATGACAAGTTCAATTGTTCAAGTACCTTCACAAAAAAGAGAGATGGGATCAGCACACAAGGACCCGAATGTCTTCCACTTTAGCCATCCACATCCTTTGGAATGTACCACCCCACCCTCCACCGGAAACAACGTAATTATCTGCTTTGGATGCAAGCTAAAAGTTAAGCATGGTGAGGACTATTACGAGTGCAAAACATGTGCCTTTTCTCTTCACAATGTGTGCTACAAGATGCCCTTGATCACAAACCACCCTTCACATGCAAGCCACAACCTAGTCCTCCTTGCTATACCTTCCACCAAAGCCACCCTCAACTGCGTGGCATGTGGGAACCATGTCACGGGCTTCTGCTACCACTGTGCCGAATGCAGCATATTCTTTCATTCTTTGTGTCTTGCACTTCCTGTTTCCCTCGCTATCACTTATCATCCCCACAAAATCAAGCTTGAGTTTTCAGCACCATATCATTTCTTCTGTGACTTGTGCAACAAACCCAGTTACAATAATAACGGGTGGCTATATAGGTGCAACATGTGTGAATTCGATACACATATAGCTTGTGCAGTTGAAAACTTAGAGCCCCATTCGTTCAAAAACGAATCTTTCCATCAATCAAGCCCCTTGTTAAGGCAACTCACGAGTGATCACCGAGTGGAACACAAAAGGGTTAGTGCAAGTGTAGGTGATAGTTGCAAAGGGTATGATGAGTATGAGATCATGCGTTTGGTGGCACAACAAATAATTGGTGGGGGAATCAGAGAAAATTCTGATAGTGCAGTTGCTGGATGGGACAAGAGATTATATAGTATTCCATGGAAAAAGCTTAACAAAACTGGGAGTGGGAAGATGAAGATTATTAGTGAACTTGAATTACAAGAAAAAGAACTAAGTCCTGCTCAACTTCTATTAAAGTTAGAAGAAAGAACACCACTTAGGGATAAATCCACACCATTTTCTGATCATTTGGGCACACCGTATAGTAACCAATATAGTGACTCATATTTTTCAATAGATTTGGCAAAGTCATATTCAAACCAACATGGACATAGAAGTCAGGTACCAAGAGAAGGTGGTAGTGACCAGATAACTCGAGATGTTACTATGCCAGAGAGAGTTGTGAGCAATTCTGGACAACGTGAAGAACCATTCGGTCTAGTTAATTGGCCATTCAATGATTCATAGGGTGTGGGGCAACAGAATAAGGTGAACAACGCAACGTTTTACATCAAAGAAGGACGAACTAGTTATTTTGGGAAATCAAGCCAGAGAGTCGTGAAGAAAAATCCTAACGAAAGCATTGCCAAATCGTCTGTTCAAGATCAAACAATTGCTAAATCAGATTCAGTAAGTTCAATTAAACTAGTGGTTTTTATTTTCTTCAGCCTCCACACCCTGCATATATAACAAGCTTCTTGGTAGATCTAGCTAGAATCGCTTCATTCGATTTTATTTCTTTTAGCTAAAAGACAAAAATCATTCCACATATTCTCTCAGCTGTGCAAAGTGGAATGTACATCCCTGAAATAAAGAGAAAGATAAGAAAAAAAGAGAAAATTAAATGATATGAATTGTTATATATAGTTAAAAATTTAAAATAGGAACGGAATAAAAGATTAGTGTTAAAAATAAGATACAGGAAAAGAAAATTTGTTTCATGATAAAAAAAATAAAGAGAAGGATGGGTGTATACGTTTATTTCTCTCTATATTTTTGTTTTTAACAAAAGTAGGTGCAGAGAGAAATATAAAATAAAAGGTGTGAAAAATATTTTTATTTTGTACAAACTATCTAAATTTCTCATCACTAGACGACCTAGTAGGTACACTCATTTTAACGTGTTCTTTTTTATTAAAAATTATAAATCATAATGTTAGTTATCATTTATAAATGAGTGAGATCTTGTAATTTTGTTATTTTTGACAAACTTCAAACACATGATAGATAATGTGTTGACAATGATATGCTAAAACTTTATATGAAAAGTTTTATATAAAAATCATACTATGAATATCAATAACATTTGATATATATATATATAAAAATATGTTAAGTTTTTAACCAATATTTGTAACAATAACTCGCTGTTTCGTTTATAAAAATAAAAAGAAATGCTGTCTCTTTAGTCTTTATCTGCCCCTTGAGAATATCCGACAGGTAAAAACAGCAAGGAGCCCTTTTCATTATCGTGACACTAAATAATTATAATTAATAATTAATTTTATGCACACAAGAACTAATGCTATATTTTAATCCTTTCAGGAAAGATACAGCTGTTCTTGTTGGAGGAAGTTCCTAACCTGCTGCCTTTAGCACAGGCACGTGGAAGGCACACGATTTTTGGAGCACAGAATATGAACATTGTGAGTAAGTTGGTTTGCAATTTTCACGAGAACAGAAAGCTGTAGAATATAGATATAGATATCGCTAGACACACAAGTCTTGTACAACTTCACGTCATGTTTACTTTTTCGACGGAAACAAATCAATACAAATACTATAGATGACTTTGTGTTATATATTTACGTTGTAAAAAAAATGGAGTGACCCTCTTTTGTGTTAGTTATTGATCGATCATTGAGTAAACATGGTTTAAGAAGTTGTTGCGTGAAGAGATCATCATTGATATGGGTCCTCCTTCTTGTGTATTTTGAGCAAACATTTATGACTTGGGAATTTTGCCACTTTAATCTACTGCGCTATTTATGAATTTTGTGAATTTCAAGTGTGCACTTTTTTTTAATCAGGACTACAGTTATATGGTGGGGGATCCAATTTCCCAATCCCTCAATTTTTGTTTGCGTTAGCTCCACTATAAGAGCTCCCGTTAACCCAAAAAGAAACTTAATTGTTTAATTAGTTTCAGCATTTCACAAGAGTAATTTCTTTAATTACATTATATTTTTTTTATCATATTATATTATCTATCATTTATATTTATATTTTCTTATCTATCTTGTGTCTAAGTTTCAATTAACATTGAAGTGTCTATTGATTTTTTCCAAAATAATAAAAATCTACAGGTATTTGCCCAGGCGAAAAGTCAAGTTTCCATCACGTTATTTATTGTATATATGTATTATTTATAGTTATCTTTCTATCTTTCCTTTTCATATTTCTCTTCTCTCGAGGCATCTTGGCCCAGCAACTGTGATTTCAAAAGGAAAACCAAAAATTTCAGTAGTAAAAAGTGGAGGACAGAGAGACAGTTATATATATATAGAACATAGAAGGGGGAATTAATACTTAAATATTAATAGAAGCAATTTTAGGCAAAGCCAATTCTGATGACGTTAACAGAATACCAACAAATCGCTATATGACAGCGGAAACCAGCACCAGCATCACTGCCGGCAAGACTTTTTTGGGACATAACAGCAACAAAAAATTCTAGCACATTAAAAATTACGTCCCTTAGTTGCTCATACAAACTAACTAGCTAGTTTCACCAAAAAAATAATGCTGGCAATTCACAGATTTTGCCGCCCAAAATGTATTTTTAATTCATTAAGAACACCACTCACTGCCATGGAATTTACAAAACATGTATCTGGTTTGTTGAAGTAATCGATTGAATCAAACATGCAATTAGTTCCACAATGAAGTACGTCTATACTAGTTAAGCTAATGCAAGACACGACTGCAGGCATTAAGGGCGGCGGTGTAAGGATTTATCTTCTTACGTATATTATTAAATAAGTATTTTTTTTTACATTATTGAATATGTTTTACATTAACTTATATTAAAAATGTAATGAATTTAAAGAATAATGTTAATAGTTCAGAAATATAAAACATGGTTTACTAGATCGTCCAGCTGGGTACGTAGGCCGATTGATCATAGTAAGCATCCCCAGCTTTTTAGGCTCAACTCTTGAAGGGTAGACCATTTGGCTAGGTAGGCCAACCAAAATTAGTGAATCAAATGAGATAGTTGAGTCTCTAATATTAGGTTTGATGACATTCTCCTATAGAAGATGATTAGGTTTCACATGTGAACACTTATATTTATAATTTTATAATTCTAATTGAGTAAATTATTTTTTTATTAAGCAAGTTATTCTTTCGTAAAAAATCAATGACTAAATTTAAAGGAGTACGATTTATTTGTGAGTTTAATCTCTCTCAATAGATATTGTTTCATACGCTGGAGTCAATGATTAAACCCATGACTATAAACATGTTAATAATTAAGTAAACAATTTATTCAAATAATTTAAAATACTTTAGGAACAAAGTTATATATCAATTGCATCACACATGTTAATAATTAAGTAAACAATTTATTAATAAATAATATTTATGTAATATAAAAATAAGATCAAGATGTATTCATGTGAGAGAGAAAAAATATATAATAGATATATCCATTTAAGATGTGTAAAAAGTAGAAAAGAAAATAAAAAAAAATAAATTTATTTCTTTTCACTTTCTCTACTATCAAACAATTAATATTATTAATCTCATTTTTTATACTTTTACTTTCGCTTTTCTTTCTACACCAAACACATATTAGAGAGAGACGAGAGAGAAATAAAAACATAATGAATACTCTGATATGAAAAAAAGAAAAAATACAGAAAAATAAAAAAATATGAAATTAAATAGACATTTGTAATATGAATATGTTGATATATAATTGTTCACGAAATAAAGGGAGATAATTTTGAAGGGTAATAGATTTTGGGACACCACTGAAGAAAACTTATTTGTTTTTCCTCTCTTTCTATGTCTATTTCTATTCAACTGTTGACACCCATGGATTGTATAAAAAAAAAATTCAATTTTGAGTCTATCATGTATTAACGCATAGTTTTTCGTTTATTTATATATTTCCATTCATTTCTTAATAAATCAAACACAGGCTAGAACTTTTTTCATTGAATAATAAAGCAATAACCCTTTGTTTTATTGTATTTTTTTTCTTTCTTTTTGCTTGTGTTTGATGAAACCGAACGAATTGAAGCCAAACAGGGCACACAGGATTAACAAAATGGTAAAGTACGTGATTTAAGCGAATATGGATGCTTAGCCAAGCTGAAAAGTGGGACAAAAGGAAACTTTATATTAACCCCCTTTCAACCACAATCAAAGACTCATCAAATTTGTCTTCCGTAGTTTTCATTAAGCCCAAGCTAGCTAGGTATTAAGATTCCATATTATACGAGATTTGTTTTCAAAAGTTTCACCGATCAAAATTCCATTGACTAGAAATTGAATATAGGGTCACAGCAAATATTATGGCAATTGCTATACTCTCAAGTCAACTCAGTTTGACTAAGTCTTTAAGAGATGAATAGTATGGATGCGATTGATTTGCTTAAATATATGATATTAAATAATATAAATATTTTTTTTTAAAGTTTGATTTGATGAAGAAAAAAAATCATAAAATAACACAAATTAATCTAATGAGTACATCATAAAAACTTAATTTCTTGTTATTCAAAAAATTATGTGACAATTTTTTGTCTTGGTATAAAGTATTTAAAAGACATATATTTCTACTTCATTTTAGTTTCTCAAGCATTATTTGTTAGTTGTAATAATCATATTATGTCATGTATTTTAAATTTACATTATTTACTAGCAACAAAATTTTTATATATTATATATTTTGAATTTACATTATCAACTAGCTAATTTACTTGTATATATTTTATATTATGAATTCTCATAAAATGTAATAATTATATTAAGATAATTAATATTAAAAATAATATTTTAATAAAATTTATATTATTTTGCTTGTGATGTCTATTCTTAAACAAACAATGGACATGATAACAAAATTAACCTGAAATACTTATCCTATATTTTTTTTTTGTTACGTACCGTATTACGTAATAAAAACAACCTATGAGTTACAACTTATATATCTCCTGCAATAGTTACATATATTCTTACAATAAGCTATATAATAAACCTTTCTATAAAAAAAATGCTAAAATTATGCCTGACATCACATGCTTGATTATTATTATTACTATTTTTTAATTGATTAATATGGTATTGATAGAAATTAGAATAATCCAGTAACGAATTTATATCACCTTCACCACCATAGGATTAACACAGCATGGTAAGATTTCACACGTTTACATTTAAAAAAATAATCTATTTAATAAAATAATTTATGTTTGATTTTTTTATGTGTAATTTTTTTTATCAACGGCATACACATAATTAAATTAGTTTTTGAGAGAGTGAATTAAAAGACACCGTGGTTGTTGATCCATGAAAGAAAGAAAAAATGACCCTTCACCACCATCAATGCAGGGACGCAGGTATCCATAAATCCATACCATAGTGATCTGATCCTCACATTTTGTTTGGTTGTAGCAGTACACAATAAACTGGAAAGAAACAGTAATTATAACGTACATTCTGAGACCTAAGCTAGAATGTGATATAATGATGATCACAAGAAAAGCAAATACACATATACTATCATTGCAAAATCAGAGATACCCATGCCAGACCTAGCTAGGAGCGAACTAGTCCCACCATTAATTCTGAATTCACATTCCCCCATTTGAAGCACATGGTGCTCAGACAACCAGATCTCACTGCTTAAATAAAAATGGAAATTGTAAAGTGATCCATCGATTAATTCCTCTATGTAGTACAACCTTCTTTTGGGACTGAACCGGGGGCCTTCAGGTCCACTCGTGCCTGAAGTTGAATCAATTATCGAATGATTGTGATTTCCATCATTAACTTGCTAGAATTCAATCCTCACCCTAATTCCTTGCCTTTGCCTTTGTTTTGTGCTATACCTACTAGCTTAGTCACGAGGAGGTGAACAAAGATTCTCTATTAGGGTAAACACATCATATTTATTTTAGTGTTTTATTTGGTCTCAAAATATTTATTATTTTTAAAATTAAAAAAAGTTACTTTTAAATTGAGAAAAATTTGTTTTTAATCTCTGTACATTTCATCAAATATCATAAAGATCCTTATACTTTCATATTGACAAATTTCTTAATTCTCAAATTTTGAAAAAAAAAATATAGATTTAATCTTTATTATAATTTTTTTGTAAACAATTAAATAGGAATTTAATCCATATGTTTTTGAAGGAGTAATGATATTCATTTCACTCACTTTTTAATAACTTATTTCCGTTCATTTTTTCTCTCTCTATATTTTTTTCATCATATCACATGTCATATCTATTTTTTTTTCTTTTTATCTGTCTTCTTCCTCCATCTCAATTCATCCAAAAATTAGATGGATTATTATTTTTAAAGTATGAGAATTAAATTCATTGATATGATAGTACATAAATCTTAACCACGTCTGAATAAAAATGCAAGATTAAAAACATATTTTTTTCTTTTTAATAATATCCTTGGTATTTGACAATAATATTTTAACTTTTTTATTAAGATACTTTTGTTAAAAAATCATATATTGTTATTATAACTAATTTGTGTAACTATTATTTTCGAATTTATATTTTACTTTAAAAAATAATATGAGACAGATGAAGTAATAATTTATTTGTGAGTGTAACTGCTTGCGGTGGTCGATTGTCTTTTCCTTTAATGGAATGACATGATTTTTTATACCATATATACGACGAATGTGAGAAACCAGAGATGCTTATGCTTTAGCATAAAACCTCCCAAATTCACCTTGCCAGCTGTCAACGTACATATAATGGAATAAAAATGTCGTAAAAGGACTTCTATTTTATATTGTGATAAGTAATTAAAAAACTCAACTTTAAAATTATAAGTACACATAAAGAACACATAAGTAAATATTTTTTTCAATCAGATTTATTTTATACTGAGTAGTTAATTAGGATTCGAACTGATTACTTATTTAAGAAACATAAGAGATTATCATTTATTTCAACCATTATTATTCTTCAAGTCTATTTTAATTATCATGGATCTCAACCTTAGAGAAAAATAACAATAATATGCAAGACATTGAGGAAAGAAATTTAATTAAGATACATTATAAAGAAATGGGTCCAGAAAATATTTGAGGAACGAGTCAAAAGTAAATAAATTTATACATACATAATCATACCAAAATTTACAAGACTTAAAAATTTAATTTTATATATATAAATTAGAACTTACATATATAATTTTCAGAATTAAAGAAGGAAAGACCAAAAACCTACGCTTGCCTCCTCTAGATCCATCACTGGACATAAATATCAAGTATTAATTTGTTCAAAATTTTATCTATCAGGTTAGATATTGTTGTCTTTCATTAAACATGAAAATTAATTTCAGATAAGATCCTTTATCAATAACTAGAAATTTGGTTATCTGGTTAATTAATTTACCGTGACTCCGTAGTTTAGTTTGGTGTGGCATTGGTGGGCCTTGTAGCCACATGTCATTGAATACATTATCCCCACTGGCGTAAGTGAAAGGATGTTATTGCCTATTGCCAAGACTTGCTTTGCTGTTTGGGCCCCCCCTCTCATCTCATCAAGCTTAAGGGCATATTTTGCCCCTTTCTCTACTGACAAGTGGCATCCACATATCCAAAAGGATCCACTTACCTTTAACCATTTCGACCAATAACAAACATGCTAATGCATGTGAATTGCGATGATCCATCAATGCCATAATTTAAGACCTAAAGCAACACGCAATATACATGATATCTAAAAAAGCCGTATTTTCAACAAATTGGAAGTCTTACAAATTTGTTGTAGCGCCAATCCTATGTTTCTCTCTCTACATCTCTTTCTTTTCCATGTAACAAATGCATCCACACTAAATGTTAACTCTTTTTTACTTTTCAAATTAACACTTTAGTTGACCACATAATATCTTTTGTTTGTTTTAAAGTAAATATTGTATTTGGAGAAAAAATTTATCTTAAAATATGGGTTGTATTTAATTTTTGAGTAAATTGCATTTATATTTCCCCAGTTAAAAACTTATTACACTTACATCTACTCATTATTGGAACCCTACCCATTGAATTCCTATCTTGACATCCTTAAGTTTTCAATTTCATTACATAAACATCCCTGACCTTTTGATTTAATGAAATTTTTTTTCTATAATACCCTTATTTTCTTCGTAGACATTTGTTTTCACAGAAGTAACAAGAACTTAAGGAACACTTCAAAAATTTCAAAAAAAAAAGAAAGATTTTTCAAGAACATTTCAAGACTACTAAACAAGCATAAAAAACATAACTTTCAACACTAACAATCCTTAGCAGTTTCTCTCTGGGATAGGAACATAAAACAAGATTCAATAGAACCTCATCAAAACAAAACAAAACAAAATCACAATCAAACAAAATATGTCGGAAAGTGGATTTGGGCTTAACTCAATCCTACAAAATCAGCTTGTAAGGTGAGGATTGCTCCTCACTTATATAGTTTATCTAGGCACTATCTTTATTCGATGTAGGACTTCAACATGCCTCATTTTCCTCATGGCTACCTGCCATGTGGAACTTTCAACACACCTCTTTATCTAGGTGTGATCACACCTTCCCTCGCGCTCAAGGCTACCTGTCTAGAGCGTGACAAACATAATAATCCATTTAGGATAGACTCTGATACTATAAAGGATTCTATGACAGAATAATTATATTCTGTCTTTTATGCCTTGCTAAGGCATAAATATATACAAGAGAGTTATAGCAAAATCTCTTAAGATTGATCTATACAGATTGATTCTCCAAATAAAACTCTTAAGATTACGTTTAGACTAAAAACAAATTGATTTACATGATCACATGCTAATAATAGGGATAATATAATAATTGCACATGATTCCACACAGATTATGTTATCTCCTGTTATCTCATCATGATATCATTAAACCCCCTCAAGTTGGAGCATGTAAATTACATATCCCCAACTTGCACAACAGATAGGTGAACTGAGTGGGACCAAGAGTCTTAGTAAAAATATCAGCTAATTGTGCATGTGTAGGGACATAAGTAGGTGCAATATTACTAGTGAGATACTCGTCGCGAATGAAGTGGAAATCCACTTCAATGTGCTTGGTGCGCTCATGAAAAACCGGGTTCTTGACAATATGAAGTGTTACTTGACTGTTACAATGAAGTCGCATAAGCTGAGAATAAAAGATACCAAGACTATGGAGAAGACCTTTTAATCATTTCAATTCTTCTGTTACAGCTGTCATGGATCGATACTCAACCTTAGCAAAGGAGCGAGATATTGTTTGTTGTTTCTTAGTTTTCCATGAAATTGGAGAAGATCCAAGTAGAACAAACCATTCAGTAAGGGACCTACGAGTTAAAGAACATCCAGTCCAATCAAAGTCACATCAATCAGATAGTTGCAGGTCACAATCCTTATGCAACAAAACACCCTGTCCTGGATTCCCTTTCAAGTATCAAACAACATGGAGAACAGTCTCCCAATGGGTCTCTTTAGGTGCCTGCATAAATTAAGACAGCACATGCACACAGTATGACAACTCGGGTCTGGTAAAACAAAGGTAAATGAGACGACCTACTAACCATCTATACTGATCAGGATGAAGAAAAGGCAAGTCTGCTTCAAGTGCCAGACGATGATTCTATTCAATTGGCACATTTGATGGCTTAGCTCCCAGAAGTCCAGATTCGGCTATAATTTCCAAAGCATATTTGCATTGAAAAAGAAAGATACATGCGGAAGATCGTACCACTTCAACACCCAAGAAATATTTGAGGATCCCCAAGTCTTTCATGTGAAAGCAATTGTGTAAATAGGCTTTATATTTGGTGATAGCTCCATGATTATCTCTCGAAATGATTAGGTCATCAACATACACTAACACTACAATATGTACCCCCGATCTTTGCAAGACGAAAAAAGAATAATCAGATAGAGATTGTCGAAATCCATAGTGTTTTAGTGCAGTGGATAGCTTGGTAAACCAACAACAATGTGCCTGTTTGAGTCCATATAAGGACTTGTTGAGTTTACACACCATGTCATATTGCTAAGGAAGAAAGTCAGGAGGCAGCTTCATGTACACAACCTCCTCAAGGTCCCCGTGTAAAAATGCATTGTGCACATCCATATGATGTAATTCCCAAGCTCGTGTGGCTACTACGGCTAACACTGTGCGAACAGTTACCATTTTTACAACGGGTGCAAAAGTCTTTGTGTAATCGATCCCCTCCTTTTGATGATTGTCAAGAATTACTAACCGTGCTTTGAACTGTTCTACACTTCCATCAACTTTATGCTTTATTTTGTACACCCACTTACAACTAAGTGTTTTCTTTCTTGGAGGCAATTGTGTGACTATCCAAGTTCCATTGGTCTCAAGGGCATGTATCTCACTTTTCATTATATCTCTCCACCGACTGTCTTTCACCGCATCAGTATAAGTGACATGCTCATTTTCTTGTGAAATGAATGCAAGAAAAGCACGATGTGCAAGAGAAAAATGGTCATAATTCACATAATCAGTTGGATGGGCTCAATCTTTTGGTGATATTTGTCTCATAATCTTGCAATCGAGTAGAAGGTTGTTTGGTTCTATGTCCTCTACCCAATAATGGCTCGGTTGGTGATATAGATGGAAGCACTGTATCTTGTCTGTCCATATTTTGGAGAGTAACACCTTATTCATCGAACCTCGCATTTGACTCACCCCTTCTATCATCCATTGTCATATCACCACTTTTTTCAGTATCTCTTATGTGATCCGTTTCTTCTACACCATCAGTCATATCACCACTTGGTCTCAACGAATTCAACATCTCGAGAGACAAAAATCTCTTTTGTTTCTAAGTCAAACAACTTCCACCCTTTCTTGTCATACGGGTAGCCAATAAACACACACTTCTTACTCCTACTTACAAATTTATCATCATTCCTTCTTTGACTATGGGCATAACATAAGGAGTCAAATATTCTCAAATGTTCATATGTAGGTTGATGTCCATATAGCATCTCATATGGAGTTTTCCCATTCAAAATAGTGGAAGGAGTTCGGTTGATCAAATATACTACAGTTAAAATACATTTCCCCCAGAACTTAATAGGAATATTACCTTGAAATCGCAATGCTCGAGCCATATTCAAAATATGTCTATGATTGCATGGCGTGTCATTGGTGGTTTGTTTGGTGATGGTGATGTTTGATGGCGATTTGGGTCGCGGGTGGTTGGTGACGATGGTTATACAGTTGCAAGGTTGGCAGTGCCGATCAGGTGGCGTGCTAGATGTTGGTGGTGGTGCTGGTGTTTGGGTTGGGATGACATCGTTTTGCGAAAGAAAAGAGAAAAAAAGTGGGCGTCGAAGGTTACAAAAGAGGGAAGTTTTTTTTTTCATATTTACTATCAGCTCCCTAACTTTACTATCAGTACACCCTTTAAAAAAAAAAAGAAGCACACCCCCTTTTAAGAAGGATTATTTCAACCTTTCATAAAAATTTAACAGAAATATTAAAGGATGCAAAAAGAAATGTATTTTAACCAAAGAAGTGTGAGTATAATAAGTTATAAATTCAGGAAAAATAAATGTAATTTTTAAAAAATATAACATTAATTACTTTTTTCCATAAAAAATGTCACTTTTAGTATTTAATTTAATATTAATATTTTTCATTTATTTAATTAATTTTATAAAATTATTACTAATTGTTTGTCTATTTATTAATTTTTGTATATATGTAGGGAGTATACTACTCGTACGAACCTTACTCATATATCGTGTCTCTAATTACATTTTAATGCATGTGTATTAGTCAAGAGCTTTAAGGACTTTTGTTGAGAGGTTGTGTGCGGAACATGACTCAATTAGTTTGTCTAGGAACTGTGACACCAGCAACGACAACTTTAACCTTATATATTAATTGCTCGCTCTTAAGTTCTCCTCATGATTTCGTAATTTATTCTGGCTCTAAGACTCCGCGGGCAATTGGGTGGAGGGCATGACTCATGTGGTTTGTGGAGAAGTGCTGGTATAGGGTCTCCATCTCAACCGTCTCCATCCAAAAGAATCTCTGTCATATTTATTGGCTAAGACACAAATGAAAACAAACAGTATTATTGTACTTTTCTCACAAAAAACAATTGAGTGGTAATTTACCTAAATGTTTTCTGCAAAGAATATGCTCTTTATCTTTTTACAAAATTAAATAGAGTAACAGTTTTGATAACATCACTCCACTTACTTTAAGTAATTAAAAATAAACAGCTTTTATTCAAAAACTATAAACATGAAAGTATTATAGTTTTTTATTTATTTTTAATTACTTGAAATTAATTTTTAAAGACCCGTCTCAATAAAACTGTATAAAAAAAAGTTAGATAGACTAAAAATGTGTTAATAAAACTTAAAAAAAGAGTAATGATAGTTAGATAGTTAAATATTATTATTGTAAACACAATTAATACTTCTCATTTTTTGTTATCTTTTTTTTATTATCCCATATTATCTATCATATTTATATTTTTATTTTATTTTTCATTTTCTAGATGTCAACTAACCTATGCTGCTGTTTTTATTTATAATTTTTTCTAGAAAAAAGGCCAGATAGAGTAGATGAGTAATTGAAAACACAGTGGATGCATGCAAGTCATTTTAGTGTATATATATATATAGATATAGATAGATAGATATCAAATGTCTTGCTATTTATCTACAAAGTAAGTCATATATGTTGGTATCCTACACTTGGCTTTAAAGACGTGCGCCCAATGTGATGCAACACTTTTCAAAACACACATAATGCATAAAATCTATGTCATGCACGCTCATGTCGATCCATAGTGTGCATTTCTCATGTCTGTATCTGTTCCTATACTTCTTGCTTTTAGCAGATATTTGCTTTTCGTTTCATTCTTACACCCGTAATAGTCTCAAATCAAAGATACAAAGAGAAATAGTTCATCTATAACCTTTCCTTGCCCTCAAAGCTTCTTGTTACAAAGTTTTTCCATGCACTTAATATATACGAGCTTCCTTTATCAAGAACAGTGACCAACATGCAATGCACGCGTATGCTCTGAAACACAGAGATAACACACACAGAATAGGAGCTTCTCAATCGAACAGCATAAAACTAGTTTCCTGAAAACAAAACCGAAGTAATTAGCCTATAAACAAAACCAAAACAAATTAACCAAGTATATATACATACGCCTTTTTAGCCCTACTTACCTTGGTGCAACAAGTCAACGAAATACGTGAGTACACATACTAACATCCCTCCCCTTCACGTCTCTACTCTTATGCAAAAATCATAGACTTTTCTCGAGACATGATGTATTAATTATACTACGTGGAAGATAGGTGGAAAAACATAAGTGAGACATTTTTGTGGTTGTGATATAAACTTTTCCAGGAATTGGCATGGAAATTAAATAGAAGATAAAGGGAAAAAAAAGCATGCCTTAGAATGAATAATACATTACAATATTAATCAAAGTGGACTCCCATACTACTAAAATTAGGCCATAAAAAGCATTGACCATGCACACAAAAAGTTATTATGCAGGAATGACTCATATGTCAAACCCATTGAGCCATTTTTTCTTAGAAATTACAGTAAAAAAACGCATAATACTGAGTAATTCGTAATAAAAAGTACATACTGGACTAACTTATCCTCAATATAGTTATGTGTGACTGGGCATGTAGGTGGCATCGTCTATATAGATATACATATATATCATGGGGTCTACATTCTCATGCTTTTCAGTAATAGCCCAAGGCAAGGAACACTTTACCTTTATAGACTGAATCCTTCCTTGTACATTCTATTGTCAATTGTTTTCATCTCTAAAATAATTTTCTAAAAAAAAAAAGTAATAGTTTTATGCGACAAATCTCACAATTTTTTGTTTTCGACGCAAACTAGACAAAACAACATCAAATGATTGTGTAGAATAGCCCGAAATCATATGAGGCTAATATAAATTATATAACATATAGTCCGACAAGAAATATAAATATAACAATAATGTATATGGCATTTTGCTCTTTTCTGTTGAATGCAACATTATCTTTGCCTGTGTTTATAGGTTTTAACATAGTCTCTTTTCAGAACACATTGGAGGTGATTTGAGGAACGGTTCTGATGTTTTATTTTCTTTTGGTTTGCGAGGAATTTCCTTTTATAATCTGAAAGCAAATACTTTTTGGGGTACTTGACCTGCGATATGTAGACCATGTCATCGAAGAAAAAGAGAGTTGATGATGGTCCATTTCATCTGAATCAAAAGCTGCTGTTTCCTATATGTAGCTCTTAAAACCCAAAATAAAATGATTATCATAGCCAATGAAGACAAATTATAATATCATCACAAGGTACAGAAACAAAAAAAACCAGCCAGATTCATTGAGAATATTGCAAATGATTAAACTCTTTGCAAAATCGCTTCCAATATGTATACACCTTTCTCAAATTTCTGTTGCTAATTGGTTGCAAAAAGTGAAGCAAACAAAATCCTTTCTACCTCTCAAACTCTTTATGGAATCATGCCATTTTTTCCCCATTTTTTTTATTAATAATATGATATAGCCCACATATGTGTTCGGCTGCGATTATATCAACCTCAGCCGCAAATGATTTCCCATAATTGAAGATTATGCTCAACAACAATAGCCCACCTATTTGCATGTGGATTTCGTAAAACAGCGACCCAAATAAACTCCCAGTACACGATTGAAGACTTCACTCCAAATTTGGGTTTTAGCAACCACCACAATTATAATGGCAAACAATTTGCTTTACTTAACATCGATGTACGTAAATTCTCCCGTGTTACATATAAGGGTTCAAGTGCAATTGTGGACACGCCGCTCACACACAACATGCATGCACGGGTGATATGACCACCACTGCAATAACATATTAACCTTTAATTACATCTTAATCTATTATCCGGTGAATTTCCTTTCTCTGTTAATAACAAATTTTCGTACGTACGATAGAGTCCAAGTTGTTTCCTTGGTCAAAGAACACACAGATATCATGATCGAATCCACTGCCAAGCCAAAAATATCCGTTGGATATCATATGAACATTCCAGTGCAAAATCAGAACGTACGTGCCCCCAGTGCAAAAATAATCCCACAAACCATATAACGAAACCATTGCAAAATTAATACGAAGCAAAATATAAACATAGTTACGATATAGAATAATGCACCACCAAGTTGAACACAAGAAGCGGTGGCGGCAGTGGCACACCAATTATATTAAGACAAATTAAACTCTGGTATTAAAAATTTCTTTCAACCCTCTAGTACATGAAATTATAATAACCGTTTTCTGCACTTGTACTTAATTATTGGCCTTACTTGCTATTCTCATGAGCTACAGCAGCAATGTGGTTGCTTGTTTGCCCCAGCAAACTGCTTATGGAACGCGCTTTCACCATGCCAAGCTTCATCCTCTTCTTCGTCGACGTCATTATTATCCCTGGCTTCTTCTCCTCCTTCTCCCCAAAGGGCTCAGCATCATCAACACACTCAATTTGCTTCTCGAGAGAACAAAAAGAAGGGGAAGAAGAAGAAGGGTGAGGCACGTGGTGCACGTGCACCTCCTTTGGTGCAGTTGATGCAATAATGGAACGGCTTCTAACACTTGTCATGCTTCTGAGTCTTCCCTTCCCCAAGTGATGCTCACACAGCGAGTAACCAACCAGCGTTTGCTGGCAGCACCTCCATCCTCTCCCATTCACACGACTGCACCTAGAACCTTCCATGAGTGCACTACCCCTTGCTCTCTTTTTACTCACAACATTCACTTCCACTTTTATTGTTTCTTCTACCTTCTTCTTCACTTCTTCCTCTCCCGTGCTATCCTCGTTGTTGCGCGGCGTTGAACACTTCTTGTTCATCTTCGTCTTCATCTTCGCCTTCATCATCTTCTTGCTATGAGCAGCAGCATTATTATTATTATTATTCTCCTCGAAGTTCCCTCTCCTTTTCTTCAGCGGAATCGCTTTCTCTCCCTCGTACCATCTCCCATCTACAACGTATGCAACACCAACACAGTAAACAAAAAAAAAAAAAAAAAAACACCACCAGCAAGCAAGACACAGTTAGTTAGTTAGTTGCATTACATGCATTGAGTTTTTTGCCATTACCTTGAGTAGAAGATGAGCTTAACGGTGGCAACAACTCAGCTTGTGTTTTTTCCGAATCAAAGGTGCGTCCTTTCCTACAAACAAACCAGACCCAGAAAGACCCACAATTCCATAACATACATTTGCACATACTTGTACGTGAATACATAAAATTTACGGCAAAAGGGTGTGAATTAAAGTGAAAGTTGGAGTGTAATATTTCGAAGGAACAAAAACGCAGTGTAGTTGGGGACCAGCATTTGAGTGTTGGCTACTTGTGCACCTCTAATGCAAAACGGTAGTTGTCCAATTTTGATAAAAGAAACAAGGACTTTGGTTAGATGTGGGAGAGTATGGTGGCTACAAAAACCTTTTATTTAAAACAACTTCAACAGTATTTTCCACTCATATAATTTTTTCCTTATAAATAATGATAATAATATTATCTTTTTCTATGCTGGTTAAAAACTTAAAATCAAGATATGGGTCTCCGTGTTTTTCACCTTTTTTACTACGAGATTTCATGAAGAAAGAACAAAAGAGGAAAAAAATTAAAAACCATTTCTCTTTTCGTTCTTACCTGATATGGTTACCCTTCTCTCCCGAGTCTTCTCCACTCTCTTCTCTTCTAACAACCTCGTCCTGCAAAATCAACCACACCAAAATATACATAGGATCTTGTTCTTGTCCCAAGCGTACCCCTTTCTGGGTGTGTGAAATTTTATTTTTTTTCAAAAAGAAAAATGAATAAACAAGGAATTTTACACCAACGGGCAACCACTCGCTAGAGATTGGACAAAAGTGCACTTGTAAAAAAGCCCACATCATGAAATTTCGAAAAAACAAAACAGAAATAGTGAAACCAAAGATTTTAAAAAAAAGGGAAATAAAAATTAAACAATTAGTGTTTGTGTGTGTTTTTACTTACCAAAGGGTCTTGCTTGTTGTGCTGTCTGTGTGCCCCACTTTCACCGATGCCGGAGGGATCATCCGAGCCGTTGCTTTGTTTCCCGATCAAAGGGAGAGGCTGATCAGACGGCTGGAAACGATCCAAGGTCGAAGGATGCGCGAAAGCAGCATGGTGTGCAGAAGAAGAAAAAGAGAGTTTCGGTGCGGTGGAAGTAGCGTCGCTTAGTTGCACCACCACCGGTGACCGGTTGATCAGGTGGGGATCTGAGAGACGCAGCGGCGAGAGCGAAGAAGGGAAAAGCGCCGGCCTTTTCCGGATCCTCATCGGTGCAAAGATAGAAAGAAAGAAAAAAACTTCAACTCACGAGATTCACTCACACCCAAAACCGATTTTGAAAGGTTTCAGATTTCAAAACAAAAATAAGATAAAGAAGAAAAAGGGTATCAACAAATAAACCAAAAATCTATAGCTACTACATCTACATGACCCTCCAAAGACCAAGAAGAAAAAATAATTATGTTTTTATCAACAACTCTTTCTCTCTCTCTATCTCTCTATCTCTCACACAAACGCATAAATACATACACTCTTTTCTTTCTCTCTCTCTCTCTATCTCTATAGCACTCCATATATATTGCTTCCATGAGTTATTATTCTCTCTCTAACTTTTATTTGTTGCACCACAGAAAGGGAGTTGTATGGGTGAGGACGGCACGTGCGATGGAGTTAAGGGAGGAGGAGGTACGTGTGGAACTACGGCACCGGACGGAACGGTAGCCCGTGGGAGAGAGAGAAAGAGAAAGGGACACAGTACGACGAGGGTGGAAAGAAAGCATTGCATTACAAAATTATACTAATTAATTAATTTTTTATTTTAGAAAAAAAAAAAAGAGAGAAAAGGAGAGAGAAATTTGATAAGAGAAGAAGGGTGTGGGTGGTAGCGTTATCGTTTACTAACAGAAATAAAGTGAAAGGTTCACATTTTTATTGCATTATCATATTTATTACATTAAACTAATATTTCTTATTATATCTAAATTGAAGTTTAATATGTTTTGTAATATATAATTTTATTTTTTATATTTATAAAATGTAAGAGGTTTTCTTTACCTATCTAATTTCTTTTTTATTATCTCTTCAAATCAAAGATTTTATCAACACATTCATGTTTTCACTATATTTAAATATTAAAAAAACTCAGTATGTAAATTTTTTTCTATCTATAAAAATACTTAAAAAACAATAAAATAAAGAAAAATAATACACAAAGTACGACCAAACAAACAGGATGCCATGGTTGTTGTCTAATTCTTTATTCTACCAAAATGTACGTATAGAAATAGAAAAGGTTTAGTGGGCAGTTTTTGCGATAAAATGGGGGCAGTATGTAGTGGCGGCAACTTTGTTTATGTAAAGCCATCTCCCTATACTCATACCTAATGGAAAGGAAAAGTAGAAAAGAAACAAAAACAGAACATGAAGGAATATACTTATGCAAACAGTGGTTAACAAATGAGTATGTAGCATTAACTAACAAACCTGGTTAAATGCAGTTTCTTCATGGCCACTTTGTATTAGCTCAACCAAGTCATTTCTCAGTTGCCTTGCTATTGCCTGCCTCTTGTTCTTGAGTAGCCTGAGCCGGCACCGGACTCGTTTGATCGCCTTCTTACTGCAAACCAGCAAAGCCAAAACAAAAACAAAAGGGTTACATAAACTTGACATGCATGATTGTCCAGCAACATGATGCAAGCTTTGATAAGTTTAGTTACCATTTGGAAGCTTTGGACCAAACGAACAATATGTCAAACATATCTATAACTTGATGGCACTTTCTGAATTCATTGGAGGTAAAGATGTAAACTTTAGATTAGACGCATTATAAATGAAAAACAAAGAAGGAAAAGGTTCAAGTTATTATAAACCTGATGAAAAAGCACCTGATTATTATGGATATGAAGAGTAATAGTAGTAGAAATGAGAAAAAAAGTGAGGAAAGATCATGATAGAGTAAGTAACTGAACCACCACAAATTTAGATGAGAGTGGTTTGAAAAATGCAGACTGTGACAAATTAGTGGGACTTAATTTGAAAGAAGGAAGAAGGAGACTGCTTTGGTCTCTTTGGAAAATAACTGCTCCACTACTCCACCTCAGTTTTTTGGACACGTCTATTTTGCAAACTGCTTAGTAACATTCCCTGCGGAAAAAGCTAGAAGAGTACGGTAGAGAGGAGTATACATACAGCACATGAATATTTGAGGGAGCAAAGGTTTACTGGGTAGTTTTTGTTACAAAATATTTGTTTTATAATTTAAAATTTATAAAACTATATTATTTATATTAATTCTATTTTTATAAAATAAAATATTTATTTTAGGATCTATTACATAAAATTAGACTTCCCAAGATTTTACTTTTTTGGATCAATATATTTTGTTACATGTGCTATTGCATAAAGAGTCCATATCTATATATCTCTCTCTTCCTTTGGCAAAAAATACACTAGTAAAAAAATAATTTTTTTTTCTAAATTTCTTCTCTTCCTTTTCTTATACAAAAATTATTATCTTTTTTAGAGTAAGAGCATTTGTATTAAGAAGATTCAGAGATTCTTTTGTTGCACACGATTGGAATCAACGTCGTATCCTGGAAAAGGAAAGCAATCAGAATTTTCTACAAGTGCAGTGGACGCGTTTTCTCTCTAAGGATAGCGTTTTCAGGTTAATTAAAAATTTATCCCTTAAATTATTTTCCTTTGTGCTTATTGTATGTTATATTACATTGTTGATTCATGTTCTGTCATATCCTGAAGTTACTTTACTACTGTTGTTTTGTTATTTAGTTTAAGGTTTTGCATCTTCTTCTCTTTTATTTTATTTTAATTTCTAACCGCCTTAGAGAGAAAAGTCCATTTTCTTCTTGCATAGTCTTTTCTGCATTAACATTCTATTTTATCAAAATGTTCGTCATGGATATAATTAAGTTTCTTTTTCGTAAGCCTGAAAAATTTACGGGTGAAAATTTTTTCTGTTGGTAACAACAAATGAAATTCCGACTTACTGAATTGAATTTATGCTCTATGATTTCTAAAAGAGAAAAAAACTTCAACTTCCTCTATCGATATAGTTCAAACTGATGCTATCAAATCATCTACCACTAAGCGTGATGTTTCTAATAAAGATATTTTATGTCATGGACGCATTTTAAGTGCTTTGGCTAATAACATATATAAAATTTTTGTTGAGTCATAGAAAGCATCTGAATTGAAATATGGATCTGTTGAAAAAGGTTTAAGTCGATACTCTTGTGAAGTCTTTCTTGTCTAGTAATTTTGATATGAAGGACCTTGGTCCTGTAGATGTGATTTTAGGTATTAAGCTTATAAAGAAAAATTATGACATGATTTTAACCCAATCACATTATGTTGAAAAGTTATTGAAGAAGTTTAATTATTTTGATGTGAAACTTGTTTCTACTTCTTATAACTCATTCATTAAGTTAAAGAAAAATTTGAGTAAAGGAATTTCTTCACATAAATATTCTCAAATTATTGGTTGTTTGTTGCATTTGACAAACTTCTCTAGGGCTGACATTGCATATGCAGTTGATAGATTAGAAAGTAATTGAGGGATTTAGTGATGCAAATTGGATTTCTAATTCTAACTAAACAAAATCGACAAGTGGTTATGTTTTTACTTTAACTGGTGGTGCATTATCATGCAAATCTGTTAAACAAATTATTATTTCAGGTTCTACCAAGGATGCAAAAATTATTGCTTTAGATAATGCTACTAGTGAGACTGAGTTTCTTAAAAATTTGTTATGTGATTTGCCATTGTTGGATAAGCATATACCTTCAATTCCTGTGCATTGTGATAGCCAAGTTGTTATATCTAAAGTTACTAACAAAAGTTTTATTGAAAAAAGAAGACACTTAAGAGTGAGACATAAGTCTATCAGAAATTTGATTTCTTATAGTGTCATTTCTCTTGATTTTGTCAGATCAAAAAATAATTTGCGAATCCACTTACAAAAGAGTTGACGTGCCAACAAGTACTTGAGTCGTCAAGGGGAATGAGATTAGAGTTCATTATTTAGTTACAACAATGGATATCTGTCTCTGTGTGATTGGTTATCCCATGAATGGAGTTCAACGGGTAACAACGAAATTATTTGTTGACTAAAGTACACAAAAATAAAATTTTGCAGAGTTGGTCTGTTTCTCATTCCTATGATGAGGTGTACTATAAATTGTAGCAATATTAAGGTTGAAGTATTTATATATGTGTATTTTTTGGTAAAAAAAAATACCTTATAATGAATCCGATGACAATTATTATAGGAGTGAGGTTCACCAACCACTTTTTGAGAATTCACCTAGTGAATGTGGTGATAAGGCTCCCACTATGAGATATGAATTAATCTCTAAGTGACACTCACGAAACAAGATACATGCGCAAGACTGTGTAACGTGCAACCACTGGTTATAACCTAAATGAACACCAATATTGTAAGAGTTGTGTACTAAAGTTCAGATAAAGAATGTGTAGTTCAAGACAATTAAGTCTCTATATTTTTTTTAGTGAAAGTTCATAAACATTAGGTATAAGGGTTAAACTCGAAAGGTTCCTTATACTAAAATACAATATCGGATGGTCTTTCTTTCAAGTGTTTATACAAATTGTGTTTTTTTAAATGTTTTAAAATTTTAAATTATGTGTGGGAAAGTTACAAAATATTTATTTTATAATTAAAATTTATACGAATATATTACTTATATTAATTCTGTTTTTATAAAATAAAATATTTGTTTTAAATTTGTTACATAAAATTAGAATTCCTATCTTTTAAGATTTTGCTTTTAGTGAGTCAATGTAGTTTGTTACGTGCGTTTTTGTTTTGCATGTTGGTTTCCAACTTTCATGTAGTATTACTTTGAGTTTTTTTTTATTGTATAAGGGGATTTATGTCTATATATATCTCTCTCCTCCTTTGACAAAAAACACACAAGCAGAAGAAATAATTTGTTTTTTTTTCCTCTAAATTTCTTCTCTTCCTTCTCTTATATTTTTTTTATGTTTTTGAGAGCAAGAGCATTTGTGTTTAAAAGATTTGGAAATCTTTTCGCTGCACACGATCGAAAGCAATATGTTGTCGTATCTTGAGAGAGGAGCGCAATTAGAATTTTCTACCAATGCAGTGAGAACATTTTCTCTCTGAGGATAACGTTTGCGTGCTTCAACCCATGTTAATTAAAAATTTCTCCATTAAGACCTTAAATTATTTTCTTTTGTGCTTGTTGTATGTTATATTACATTGTTGATTCATGTTTTATCATATTCTGGAGTTACTTTGTTACTGTTATTTTATTATTTAGTTTAAGGTTTTGCATCTTCTTCTCATTTATTCTTTTTTATTTTAATTTAATTTCTAACCATTTTTGTGATAAGATGGGAGCACTAAGCAATATGGGGGTTATTTTACTAATTTATTATTATTATTTTGATATTATTAAGGATAAAATAGTCTAAAAAATATGAAGATAAAAAATAATATAAGATTGTATCTCCTTTATATATTAGTATAGATTTAAATGTATTTTTTATGTTCATTCGTTAGATGTGTCTCACAATACGTACACTGTAAATTGAACGAAAATCTAAGCACACACTTAATTATGTCTCTTGTTGAGGTTAAAATATTATTGGAAAAAAGTGTAATATCCGAATTCAAATTTTAGAGAAGAAAATTATGGTGAGAGCTTCCTAGTGGTAACAATATTTCAAATATTAATTGTATAGCATAATGTCAATGGGAGATCTAAAAAAAAAGAATAATGAGGTCCGGGTAGGATTACATGTGAATCATATTCCAAACTGGAGTAATAAATTAAATTCAAGACTTGGAAAAGTCAATTGTGTTCGATGACATGAATATTTTACCATAGAATTAACATGCGTGAAACCTATGTTTTTTTTTTTGGTTTTTCGGACAAAATTAACTTATCAAACCACATCTTGTAATAGTATTTTGGGGCGTTTAAAACTGAACCAATCCAAACGGAAAACCACAAACCGTAAAAAAAAAAAATCGAAATCCAAATTAAACCTTAATTTTTGGATTAGTTTGATTTTTTTTTTTATAGAAATCAAGTGGTTTGATTTGGTTTTGGTTTCTAGTCGAAAATCCAAACCAAACCGCATATTTATATATTATATATTTTTTTAATTTTTATTTTAGTACGCGTGGCATTACCCATTAGTCATAATAGTATTGAGTATTGATTGAATAATAAAAGAAATATTGATTCTTTGACTGTTTTAATTTCTGCATAATGAAGAATGAAGGCTTAAATTGTTTGGCATGCAATTATTGGAGACTAAGGATGAAGAATTGGAAGATTGGAATCATTATTCATATGTTTTTATGTTGAATTATTGTTATAGCAGATTTTTATGAATTATTTGGATCTATAGACTGTTTTATGTTTTTATGTTTTACTTGAATTATTGTTATAACAGATTTTTATTAATTACTTAAATTATTTGAGTGTTTTATGTTTTTATACTTTATTTTCTTAAGGAATATTTAGATCTACAACATGTTAATTTTTATTATGATTATAAACAAGATTTTATAATTTAAAAAAATAAAAAAAAACCACCCAAACCGTACCACATAAATTGGTTTGGTTTGATTTGGTTTGAATTTTATTTTTTAAAAAATCCAAACCAAACCGCATGTTAATTTATTGTTTGGTTCGAATGTAATTTTGAGAAGAAAAAAAATTGCTCAAACCGCACCGCGAACACCCTAATGGTATTGAAGTGTTTTTTTTTATAAAAAAATTAACAAAAGGAAAATAATGATAAATTTAACTTTTTTTTATAAATGCACTTCACTTTTTAATTTGGAGAAATTAAATGAGAAAATTGTATAAAAGTTGAAGTGCATAATTATGTATTTTTTAATTTTTTTTTTATCTTCTTTTCTTCTATGAATACTTAATAAGAAACTTGTTCAAACATAATGTATATAATTTTATGCATAGAATAACATAATTAGAGATAAAAGGAAATTAATTCACAACAGCTAACCAAAGTCGTGTTATAATTCATTAACCACCTAAATCTATTAAGGTCGACCTAGTGATATAAAATATTTGAGTAGTATAAGGTCTTTGGTTGGATTATCGGTACCACCATTATATACACATAAAATCACTAACCATACATGTTGGTTAAGTAGGTTATGAAGTCTTAGATAATGATTGTAAATCAAATGACTAATTATTTGAGATCTCATTTTATGTTAGAGTAAGAATCAATTTTTGTTTAAAAAAAATATTTAGATACCAAATTAATTACAGACATTAATTATGTGTAACGCTTGTTTTGCTATATATGGGACACTTGAGGAATGACATTATTAGTTACGTAACTTGCATTAATTAAGTATTCATGTGTTTGCATAAAAAAATAGTTTTCTCATTTCCATATTAGATTTTGGAAAAAAAAAATTCATAATCAAACTTATACTTTTGTTTATCCTAAAGCAAACACTTCGAGAGGGTTGAATTGTTTCTCATATGTGAAGTTCATTCAACCACGAATGTTTTTTTCGCAATATTTACAAGGTATGTCTAATTGATCCGAGTAAAATAAGTTCAACAGTCTCTCTTGAATAATCAATAGAAATTTTTAAACAATTATCTTATTTTCAATTCAATTATTAATGTTATGACTATTACATTTAATATTTTATCTTTAATTTCTCTTTCATATCATTTATGTATAAAATTAAAACTTTATAATTATTAATTAAAAGTTAATAATTAAAACTATACTAAAATGCATAAATATATATAATAAAATTATAAAATATTAAAATCTTAATAATTATTTTTTCAATCATTATATTATTTATTCACGTTAGGAAAAATATATATGCTGTAATTTTAATTTTTATATTTTTTATCTATAACTTTTAATTAAAATTTATACTTTTATCTATAATTTTTAATTAAAATATAATGAAAATGTTGGAAAAGTAAAGTATTATACTTAGGAGTTGTAAAATAAATGAAAACTATTTACCCAAAGTTTGTTTTTGTTATAATAACTATTTACCTAAAGTGAATTAAAAATAAATATTAAGATTTTAATATTTTATAATTTTATTATAATTTTAATTGTTAACTTTCAATTAACAAATATAAAAATTTAATTTTAATAATAAAATTTTAGAATAAAACAATTGTCTAAAGTTTATTGATTTTTGAATATGGGATTATTTAACCCTATTTTTACTTAAAGATCAATTAAACAAACCCTATTTACATAGAAAAATTTCACAAACAATAACCCATTTTTTCTCAATTTTGCTATCCCAACTTAAACCACGTAAAATAAAACCAACAGCAACAGTAACAAATTCAATGAATGACTAGTTCTCCATTTTCTCTCGCTAATACATGTATCATAACTCTTTAAGTGTTTACTTTTAATCATCAAATCACACAACATGATCCTAGCTTATGTTTGCTAACTAAGGTTCTAAAAAAACTAGCATTGAATATCTGTTGTTTTAAAGCCTCTTTTATTGGTTGTAATGAGCATAAAGTTAAGGTAGATGGGCATAGGATTTTAGGCTACTCGATTAGAAATTAAGATAGCATAACTCAACATAATGAATTAAAATCCTTGCCTTTTCCCTAATTGCTACACATTTTGACTTTCCAATATTTACGTGAACAATTTTTGCAAAATATATTATTATTATTATTATTATCGCCTTGCTGTTATTAACTTGTTATTCAGTGGCATAATCAGAATATTAAATTAACTTAAAGAAGTTCAAGGCATGGCATGCAGGGGTTTCGGCCCAAGCATTAGAAGCGTTAAGATTTTGGACCCAGAAAACTGCACAAATCGAAAGGGCAACTGTTATTTCCACTCCCCCTGTATACTAGTGCACTCCCTTTTTAATTTTATTTTCCAAAATAACCCAAAAAAATACACTTCCTTTCTTTACTCTCCATAAGTTATTAGCAGCTTTGTACTCCCCTTGTTTACCTGAACAAATTGGTACGTTCTTAGACAAATTTTGCCTCACAGTAACCACGTTTTTGAAGACCCTTGTGGTATTTTGGCAATATTTTTGTTCAGAGTGCCTGATATTTTAATTGACCACAATCACAATGGAAAGGGAAAGTGACCTGATAGAGTGAGGAGAGGGAATACAATGTCAGTTTAGAAATAGCTTATGAAGAGTAAGGAGGGATCGTATTTTTATAGTCACAAAAGGTATTTATGGTTTTGGTTTCATTGCAACTGCACTTTCAATATCGTTGGAAACCTCTAAAAAAGAAATTGATATTCCTTGCCTCAAAACCAGTCGTTCAATTCTTTGTATTTGGACGGTGGAATCTTTCACAACTTCATCTCAGTGTTGCTGTCATTGGGGTCGATCGCATTCTGGTGTTGCAGAAAGGGTTTTTATGAATTACACATAATATCCTTCATTGTTTAATGTTTACAGCAACTTCTTTTATAAGGAATATCATTGTAAAATATAAGAATGTCTATGTAATGTTTTTAAACATTGAGGCTTAATGTAGAATAGGAAAAAAAGTAATATTGTGTTTAATTCGAAAAAAATTCAAAATGTGTACAAGTATAATTTGTTTTATTATTTATTTTTATGTAATCACAAAATATCTAACACTTGTATTTCACATCCAACCCAACTAATACTCCCTCTAAAAACAACAACAACTAATACTTCTCGCACCGATTTAGTCCAATTTTAAAGTAAAAATCACAACTAACCATATTATTTTATTCAATATCATAATCTAAACTATCTGAGTTTTAGTCATTTAATTGAGTTAGAGAAAAGATAAATAAATGAGATATTATATTCGTACAACGTTTTTTATAACAAAATTGTACGAATATAATATAATATCTCTATAGTTTTTTATATTCACGTAGCATTGCAAGACCGTGAAACCAAAGGCTTAAATAATTATAAAATAATGTATAGATTTGAGTTTGAATATTTAAATAACCATTAAGTTCAAGTATGAATACCAAAATTATTATCGTCATAAGTGACAACTATATATTATAGAGTATATGCTTTTTTTTTTTTTGTTTTCAAAAGTATATGCTTAAACATACATGTTTTGATTCACCAACAATTTACATAAATAATAATAACTTATATTTTTTAACTAAATAATTTAGGATTTAAATCCAATTAACCCTTTAATATAAAATAAATCGTGTTGAAAAAATATTTATATTATATATGCTCAAGATAAAAAAAAAATATGAGTGATTTTAACGGGAACAATTTTATATTAATACCATGTTAGAAAAATAAAAAAATTAAATTAATACTTTATCCAAATCTTACCTTGTGCTTTCCATTTCTCACTGTAAATGATCCTTGTCATTTTCCAATCTTTTCATATTTTGCAATTTCCAAAGCATGCATCTAGATGAACAAAAATTACATCCACGATGGTCACATAAATGGCTTGCTCCTCATTGTATCGGTTAGAAGTTAGTGACTAGATGTGGTACCTTAATATTTGTTTTCCCTCTGTTGATTTAGACGTAGCACCTACAAATTAAGAATGATTGAAAAAAAATGTATGAAACGTTTAGCTCGTTAATAGATTTCGTACCATAAGAGCGCAGGGACCATAGAATATTAATCTTATTTGTTTTCCATTTTCGAAATTTAAATTTCCCTGCTAAATCTTAGTGTAAGTTGAACACTTAAATATAGAAAAAGGAAAAATAGAACTAGAACATGAAAAGAACATGACGGTGAAAAAAGTATTGATAATGTTTCCTCTCAAACTTAGTTTCTAGCTAAGTACTTTATTGGACTATATTTACGTTTGTCAAGTACTTTATTGCAGTATATTTACGTTTGTCTTAACAGATTTGCAATTGCAAGACGGTTTCTTTTTACGCAGTGAATTGTTGTTGCTTGTAGTGATTTTTTTTATTGATAGGAATCAAAAACACATACTTGGTTGCTTATAGTGGGGTTTGTTCTTATCATTTGCTTATTTTATTAAAAAATATTAAATGGATTACAAGTAACATTTCTACACGTCCGCATGAAACTATTATTTTGTATTTAGAATTATCTCTTCTAACATTATTAAATTGTGCAAGAACAATGTAAGCTGAGTTTTTTTTTTATCAATGTTATACTTTGTAATCAATAATGGTATTGGAATTGTGATAAAATACACGCGCATGTATAATAAATTATAAAGTTATTTTAATCAATATTATTTTTTAATGGATAGTTCTAATTATAATTTGTCTTTCAAAGTACACCTTTCATTATTTGAGAAGTTAAATAATTTGTGTTCTACTATCAAAGTAAAATCTCGGTCATACAATCATGATGGATAGTCAAAATTATTATTTTAATTAATTTTGATTTTAATAATCTATTTAAATATGATTTAAATCACTCATCTTTCATATACTATGAGAGAGAGAGAGAGTACGTTGTATATTTTGATGAACGTTTTATAGTATACTTGCTAATCTAGTGTGGTTTTAGAGAGATATCATGTGGTGGGTTGTGACAATTTGAATTTTAATTATGAACTTGTTCTGATTTAGCATTCAATTATATAAATTCTCAGGCATGCACCTAAGGTAAAATTTATGCTGTGAAATAGTTTTTGACTAAAGTACTGCGCAAGGTAGTTAAGAGGTAATCATTATGGTTTGAATTTTCCTTTCCACGTCCGTTGTGTGTACCTAATGAATATTACTAATCATATTTTTTATACTACTTTTTAAGCATAGCTTACGCTTGCAAGTAATGTAGCTAGCAGCGAAAACTTTATCTTTAAGCAAATTATAAAGTAATTAATTAGATATACATTCTTATATATATGAGTCACCTAGATTATTCTATGCATCTGCTAAAACCAGAATTTGGGAAAGAATATACAAGAAGCCAATTAACATGTTTTCTTTTAATTACCTATTCACCACCATTTTCTTAGTGCTAACATTCTTTCTTTATCCATCAAATGCTCAACTGAGTTCAACCTTCTACTCCAGCACATGCCCCAACGTGTCTTCCATTGTGCGCAGTGTTGTTCAGCAGGCTCTGCAATCTGATCCTCGAATTGCTGCGAGCCTAACTCGTCTTCATTTTCATGATTGCTTTGTTAATGTAATGTACACTATCAATTCAAACCTCCAAATTACAAATTTTCAAGAAGCATGTGTTTATGTAACTGATATCTAAATGAATTTTTAATTTGCTCTCATAATTAACTGTCTGATATATATAATCTAAGCTTTGAGTAGTTTGTATGAAGGACTAATATTAATAAATATTTTGGTGTTTCAGGGATGTGATGGATCCATTTTGTTAGACGTAGGTGGCAACATAACACTGAGCGAGAAAACTGCAGGTCCCAACAATAATTCGGCTCGTGGCTTTGATGTGGTCGACAACATAAAGACATCTATTGAAAATTCATGCCCCGGTGTTGTATCTTGTGCTGATATTCTTGCCCTTGCTGCTGAAGTTTCGGTGTCTTTGGTAATTTACTTGTTATAATTAGTTAATGATTCTCCTTATCTTATCAAATTTCTTGCAAACCAATACTTAATTATATATATACCATAAAAAATGTTGCAGAGGCATTTACTTTAGAGGGCATAACATAACTGCATATTATATATTAATTATTTGCAGGGAGGAGGTCCTTCATGGAACGTACTACTAGGAAGAAGGGACGGTTTGATTGCAAACCAATCTGGTGCGAACACATCCATTCCCAATCCAACAGAAAGCCTGGCCAATGTCACTGCCAAATTTGCTGCCGTTGGCCTAAACATAACTGATCTCGTTGCATTATCTGGTAATCATTATTATATTGCTTCCCCCGTCTACTTTCTTGTGTGCACACACAAACTTCATACAACATATGTAGTGGAATAAAAAATAATATAAAAGAATTTTTAACAATTCATGTCCTGAAATCAATTGAATTAGATATTCTTAATACATTTGTAACGTACATAAATAGATTAATTCTCACTACTTGTTTAATAAGAACTTATCAAACAAATTAAAAATGTCACTTTAATCATATTTCTACTGTTAACATCCATTTTATATCTTAAAACGATTTTTCAACTGTAGACATTGTAGTGTAAGTTTAGTGCTAGTTCTTTTCAAACGTCACCTAAATACACCTTATTAAATAAAGGAAAAGGCTAACTATTTTTGTTTTTTTTTTTTTTTTACCAATGCTAACTGTTGTTGTTAGGAAATTAATTAATGAATCAAAAGCGATTTTATTTTTATTTTTTATTTTTGAAAGGAAGCGATTTTTTTTTATTAAAAGTATAACAGTGTATTATTTGAACTTTAAAAAATTTACTTATTGATTTCTTAACAAGTACCCTAATGATATTATTAACAAGACTCTTAAATAAATATTAATATGATTTTATATATTTGTAAAGTTTAATGTTTATATACTATTAGGGTAAATTCTTTTACATGATCAATTAATAAAAAATAATTATTTATATAATTTTTAAAGTAATTATTTTAAATTTTTATAAATTTATTATACATGATCAGTAAGTAAAAATAAAATAAATTTATAGGAAAAAAATTTTGTGTGATTAAATAATAATATAAAATTATTTTATACTTCATTACATAATTTTTTCGTATTTATAGTGTTTTCTTTCTTCCAAAAACTTTTTTCTTATATTTTCTTAGCTGAATGGCTGACAATTTACCTATAGAAAAATGGTTGATTTAATTACATAATTACTATGATGCTTATTAAGTAGTGGTTTTGTTTTGAGTGGAAAAGGTGCACATAGTTTTGGTCGTGCGCAGTGTAGATTTTTCAACCAGAGACTGTTCAACTTCAGCGGCACAGGTAGCCCTGATCCCACGCTGAATACAACCTATTTAGCGACACTTCAGCAAAACTGTCCACAAAACGGAAGCGGCAACACTCTGAACAACCTCGACCCTTCGTCTCCGGACACCTTCGACAACAACTACTTCCAAAACCTTCTCAGCAATCAGGGCCTTCTCCAAACAGACCAAGAGCTCTTTTCCACCAACGGCGCCGCCACAGTTTCCGTCGTCAACAACTTCGCCGCCAACCAAACCGCGTTCTTCCAAGCCTTTGCTCAGTCCATGATTAACATGGGTAATATTAGCCCGTTGACTGGAAGCCAGGGTGAAATCAGATCAGATTGTAAAAGGGTCAATGGAAGTTAAAAATGAGAGGCACAAGCTAGCTGTTCTTGATACAGTAACTCAGTTACGTTACGTTCCATTCAACATTTACTTAAAACTTTGCGTTGTTATTTGTGTGATCATGTCAAGAACTCAAGACATGGTAGGATGTTTAAAACGTTATTGATTTGTATGTTTGACTATATATATATATATATATATATATATATATATATATATATATATATATATATATATATATATATATTGCTTTGTTTCCTTCCTTGCATAAAGTGATCTTATAAGTATTCCTAATAACAATTTATATAACGTATAAATATGCATTGAGTCTAGTTTTAATTATATAGTTCATACTTGATTTTCAGGAGATACTTTAATTTCTTCTTTTTTTCGTAGACCAAAAGTCAATTTTACAAATTACTACCTAATTAATTTTTCGAAATTACAAGAAGTTGGATCCGTTGGTGAAAGTAGGGAAATGTGGAATGGCCTGAATGGATCAATTGATACGATGAGGTTTAGTTGGAACGAAGTAAATAAAATGGCACAAGTACGTACTCATAACCATTAATAGAAATATATGAGCTAGTTTGAAAAAAAATGAACTAGAAACGATTATGATAATTGATATGCAGTTGCAAGTTGACCATCATCCCGTCAGCTAAATAATTTTTATTTTGAATGGTTGAATGATGAACTGCATAGTGTACTGTTTGTTTAAAACTGTAGAGGATCCTTGTGTGAAGGAAAATATTTCTTGAACACGAAAATGATAAAGAATAAATGAGATAGAAATAATTGTATATAATATTACATAAGGTGTTAATTTTTATTGTTTATTGTTTTTTTTAAATAAGGCATGTTTTGTCGAAATAGGTTCCTTCTCTAGGGAGCCTTTAATAAATCAACCCAGAATGATAACTTCTCGTCATCGCATTTGGATAGGGAGATGGCCCATGGCGGGAGAAGAGTCTTTTTTTCATCATTTGACTAAGATCGCATGTAGATCGAGGAATTATTACATTGAGGATTGAATTATATAGACATCATAAAAAAGTTACATAGATTAGCATAAAAGAAAACATTTAGTCTTAAGACTTTATACAATTTTATAACACACTGTAAGATTAATTTTAATAAGTTATTAGAGGTGATCCATCATTAAATAAACCTTAATAAATTTTATGTAACAATAAAAATATATTAAAGTTTTAATGAAAAAGAAACGTGTTAAATGGTACCAAATACATAAAAATTAATTTGGTCTTTATGTATTTTACCATTTGGTCCAATTATTCACTAAGTCCATTTGATTTGAAAAAATTCTTAGATAATTAAACCTACATGTGTTTAATATGACAAAAATCATTAGATTGTTACATTAAGCACATGTAGGTCTAACTATCTAACGATTTTTTCTAGCAAATGTTTATTGTATATAGTCAAACTCAATGACTAGGTATAATCCACTTGGTCAAGAGACGAATTTTGTACAAAGTGGGTTTGATTTCCCGTTAAATAAATCACTGTGACTTAGACAAATGCAATAGAGCGTTACAGTATTACACCAATCTTTTGTGTTCTCCCATGAAAGATATATATGATCTTATAAAATATCTCTCAGTTCTTTTCCCATTACTATTGTCCGACTAGGGAAAAGAGCTGCATACCCTTGGGAATACAAGTCCATAAGAGCGATAAAGTACGGGGATAGAAAGAATCACATGATTCTCATTTGTGAGAGAAGCTTTCATAGTAGAGGAGTGCACAGGTTCAAAACTAGACTCTTCTCTTACTAGAAGAGTTGTGTCTGCACTAACGTGACTAGCAAACAACATCAATGCTATATAGCCTATATACATAACACTCAAACCACCTCCCTTCGCACTCATTGACCAAGCTACTTGCTCTGTTGCAAATTGGGATTTGGCACACTAAAGGGGCGGAGACCGGAGTCCATGTAAAACATAAAAGAGGTATTCTTCTTTTGATGACCCCTTAATTACTTTGTCCCACATAATGTATATTGCTCCACTAAATCATCTTTCTTTACTTGGAAGTGTTCAGTCCCTCTTTCAAGTAGAGAATCACACATTTTCCCTCGAGCAAGGAGAGGGTCTCAAAGCATATAAAGGAGCAATCTAAGGACTTTTTGAGGGATTGCTTTCACCATTTCACTTGCGTATAAATAAAAAAAACACTTTTAATTAATTTACATCTATAAAAATTTCTTGTTATTATTAATATTTTTTCAAAATTACCTTTAAATTATCAAGACTAATTATTTCATTTTTTTACTTAATTACTTTTCACCAATATAAATAATTAATGTATTTTTTATTGACAAATATTAGTTGTTAGATTTATTAGGGATAGATTCAAATTCATGATGTCTTCCTTCTTTTCTTCTTTCTTTACCATGATTTGGATTCTCTATCAATCACACAATTAGGAATTAATATGAATTAGATGGTTGATATTTTAAAAGTATTTTTAAGTTAAATTTTTCAAAAAGAATCATGAACCGTTAGATATTCACTAAACAATTCTTCTGGTTCGTTTACGTGAATGTGTACTTTCTTAAACTATATGAAATCCAAATCTTTTCACCACTAAATCGACTTTATATTTTTTCTAAATAATTAATGTATGATGAGAAAATAATAATTATTTTCTATAATTCTCACAAGAGAAATACAAATAATGGAATAATTCGTAACATTTATTATAAATTGACTAAAATAATTAATAAAAAAGTTTGAAAAAAATCTTATAAAAAGAAAATAAAATTTAAACCCAGAGGAAGTAATGATATCAAGAGAGAGAGAGAGTTGTTTCATTGCGATGGCTTCGAAGAAGAACGGCTCTGATAGCTCTTTGGTGCAGCTAGCGGCGTAGGAATATCAAAGACAACCCATTCGTGCCTCATACCATACCTCATCTCATCACACCCGTTCATTTCCATCACATCACATCACAACACAACATAACATTCATATGAACCAGGTGAAGCTCAAGTTCTTCTTCCTTGTTCCTTCTTCCTCATTTCCCATTTCCATTTTCCTCTATAAACCTCTCCTCCCTCTCTCTCTGACTCTCTCTCTCTCTCTCTCTCTCTCTCTCTCTCTCTCTCTAGATCGCACCGCACCGCACCGATGGAAACACAATGATCCAACCCTAACCCAAGCGCCTCTTACCTCCAAGGTCTTCCATTTTCTTCTTAATTCCTCTTCCATATCCCCTCTTTTCTTTCTCTCATCTATTTTATTTTCTTCTTTTAATTGCATATATGTCAAAAACAATTTTCTGCTTTTTTTTTTCTTCCTAAAATCGTTATCGCGAAAACCCTAATCGGCGACACTTTAACACGGCTTCCCTTCAATTCGAGTTGAATTCACCATGGGTTCTCCATACAATTGTGGTCAACCCTGTGTATTGGATCTGGGGTCCTTCATGTTTGCGACGAAATTAGGGTTTACTCCCAATTTCGCCCCAAATTTTGGGGGTTTTCGTTTCTGATTGTTCAATTTCATCACCCGACCCCCCGTAGAACCTGGGTTTCTTCGATTTGTGTTAAACTCGAGCTTTTTGGTGGAAAAATACTCGCTTTCCTTTTCCCTTTGTTGTTCCCTTTCCCTGCAATTGAAATTTGTAATAAAGGAAGCTTCTTTCTAGTTTTGTGATTGAAGCTGCGATGGAGGAAGAGACCTCCGATGCAATGAACCTTGATTTGAATCTGGGCCCAGGCCCAGAACCCGAAACTGGGCCCATAAGCAATGAAGCTGTGAACTTGGACGATTGGATAGGGGAGCCTCTTCAGAGAATCAGCGAAGCTGTGAGGTATAGGGCACGGCAACGGTGGAGATGGCGCCAACTTCCGCTACCGCCTCCTGAATTTCATGCTCACTTTCCAACTGAAGCTACGCGGCATTTTCAAATACCGCCTGAGGCTCACAATATCTCCGTGGAATTGAACCACTTTTTGGTCAATTCTGGCAATGGAAGCGCCTTGCAGGCCGGGGAAGGCAGTGTGGCGGCCGAGGAGAGAATGGAGGAGGTGCCGAAGGCTTGTGAGAATATCAATGGTGTGGCAGAGGATGAGGCTTCGCAGAAGAAGGGTGATATAGAAAAGGGTAGTGGCAATGATGGGGACTTTTTTGATTGTAACATCTGTTTGGACCTGGCTAGGGATCCTGTTGTAACTTGTTGTGGTCATTTGTTTTGTTGGTCATGTTTGTATAGGTGGCTGCATCTGCATTCGGATGCGAAGGAATGTCCAGTTTGTAAGGGAGAGGTGACACTTAAAAGTGTTACCCCAATATATGGCCGTGCGAACAATGTCCGTGGTCCTGAGGAGGATTCTGCACTTAAGATCCCTCCCAGGCCCCAAGCGAAGAGAGTTGAGAGTCTGAGACAAACCATTCAGAGAAATGCATTTGCACTCCCTGTGGAAGAGATGATTCGGCGTCTTGGAAGCAGAATTGAGCTTACACGCGATTTGGTTCAGCCACCTGAACCGGATGCTGCCCGTGAAACAGCTGAGAGAACTACTTCCTTGCTAAGGTTCTTGACTGCGCAAGGGATACGTAGAGAGCATCAGAATCTAGTGGCACCCCCAGAGGATGTAATGGGTTTGGCACAAAACAATGTTAATACTTCTGAGGCAGGGGATCCCCGGACTAGGGTGCAGTCCCATTTGCTTCGAAGAACACAATCACACAGAGCAACACTTTCTACTCTTTCATCAGCACTAACTTCCGCTGAAAGGTTAGTTGAGGCATATTTCCGTAGCAATCCATTAGGTAGGAACCAAGAACAACCTCCTCCTCCAGTTGAAGACAGAGATTCCTTTTCAAGCATTGGTGCTGTTATAAATTCAGAGAGTCAACTGGACACTGCTGTAGAGATTGATTCCATGGTATCCTTGTCAACATCCTCTTCTAGGAGGAGGAACGATGCTTCAAGAGTGTCTGATGTGGATAGTGGAGATTCTCGTGCTCCAAGGCGGAGACGTTTGAACTGATAAAAGTCTGTTAGATGCTCAAGTTTTACTATTCTATCATGTATCACATATGATAATAATCTTCCAACACCTATGTAAGTGCTTCATGCTTTCTTGTTACCTTATATTATGAAGTTTTCACCATTTACAAGTTTTGGTAGATTTAAGATGGTTTCAGATTACCACCGGTTGCGGTTTAAGAATCTCCTTTGACGATTGAGCCATTTATAGAGTCTTGTCATCCAGGAACTGATTTTTGCTATAGAATAACCAAGCTACTTTAGCATTTAGGGGCATTTGGAAGAGATTACAAGTAGCATATTAGACTTTATGGAATTGGCTTATGATTTTTTAACGTTTTTTTAAACTTATTTCAATAAAATTCATAATGAAATTTATTCATCAAAACAAACTCCTTTGATTTTTGCTATAGAATAACCAAGCTACTTTAGCATTTAGGGGCATTTGGAAGAGATTTCAAGTAGCATATTAGACTTTATGGAATTGGCTTATGATTTTTTAACGTTTTTTTAAACTTATTTCAATAAAATTCATAATGAAATTTATTCATCAAAACAAACTCCTTTTTGTTTTTTTTGAAGTAGGAGTAAGTATATAATGAACTTATCAAATAGTTTTAATTAAGCTATTTACCAAATGAACTTACCAAATGCATCCTCTTAAAAGTTATAACCCAGAAGACTCTCATTGTATACCTTAATTGAATGGTCACGACTTGTAGTCAATGAAGCAAATTATCTGCATGCAGGTAAGGTTGCATAATCTGATCCTTTACTATCCCACAATGGTGTTGGGAGCTACTGTTTTATTTTTTTTATAATCGAGTTGTAAGGTTGCATAATCCAACCCTTCTTACCCACAGTGATGGGTGGATCCTTTTTTTTTTTTTTCCTGGGCTGATAGCTTAATAAGTCTTATTACTATAATCATGTTCAAGCATGATTATAGGACAATAATATCGTGGCATTATCTTTTGCTGATATTAATTTGATTGGACTGATGATGTGTATAATCGGCCTATCTTCTTTTTAGGTAGTGAATCTACCTATCTTCAGATTCAGTCACAATAATTCTTTTTAGGACTGCTGATATTGTCTAGTTCTTACCTTGTTTCATTTTGTCTGATTCTCATGTATGTTGATTGGTGTTTTACGAATATCCCTAGTGTCTTACTCTTTACATTACTTACCATAAAAATACGCTTATGGGGATTTGCAAGGGATCCCCATAGTTCATATACTTTAAAATCCTGAAGCCGTGCACTTCTTATCAGCAGAATCTTCAATGAAATAGAGTCTATTTATAACGAATAAATTCTTCTAGGAATACTCTTGTAGCAGAATCTTCAATGAAATAGAGGCTAAATTTGAGGTTGTAATAATGCATCTCCTTGTGCTGGATGTTAATCGGAGTATTTTATTTTCTGATATGTGCGGTATTCGAATCTTAAACTGACATTTTCGTCTCGCATGGTCGATGTGCCAATTCAGGCTTTCTTGGTATCCTTGTCAATGATGCAAGTTGTGCTTCCTCAAAGTTGTTGTGGACAATTAATTGTTCATGCAGTGACAATTATTATAGAATATATAATTGTCTAATAGCTTCTATCTGTTTAGTGGTCCAACAATAGTGATTTTGATGCCCATAATACCATATTCTGTTAAAGCATCTTCTGCTGTGTGAATCAGATTTGACATAGTCTCCCCGGGTACCTCTTGTGGTTTTGGGCACATGGTTTGATATTAACTCTTGGAAGTCAACGGTAGGTGTTTAGCGAGCTACGCGTACTACTCTTGAGATGGATGCGTGTTACGGTTGTTTTCATCAAAGGCTTGGTCTTCATTTTCATCTATTAACTATTACACTTTGATAAGCATCTTCTCTCAATATGTCTCTCGATGAAACAATTGAAAATTTTTAGGAAGCGATTGATTTGAGAAAATGTTTTTTTGATTTTGTATTTTCCATCACAAAATATTATTTTATATTTACTTTATTTTTGTTTCAAAAAAATTGTATAGGAAATGAAAATAATATTTTATCTTTTATATAATAAAGAAATTTATGAAGCAATTCTTCCCATATAACCCAGGGACACTTTAAACAATTCTTTCTTAATTATTTTATTTTTCATTTACCTAGTATTAGGGCATTTATAATGTTTTTTAATATACACTTTTAAAATACATTTTTTTACTTTTGTCTATTTTTTATACATAATTAAAATGTCTGAATATCTGAATTCATTTATTATATTTATGAATGATATGTTTTACTGATAATGAAATCATATACAATCAAATAAAAGGAATGTTTTTTTACTAACATTTTTTTTGTTAGTGTTAGTTGTAATAATAAAGATATCTGGGTAATTATCTTATAACAATGGTCATAAGGGATTGAGTTTGAGTCTGACACACCCACAAATATAAAGGTATTTGGACTTCCATCTCGATTGTGCCACTCTCCGCCCCACCCTCTTCTCTTTTCTTCCTCTAGCAATGCCACCCCCAACGCCAACACCTTTGCCCTGAACTTCTATCTTGATTGTGTTTCGAACTATCAAGTCCAACTTAAAAAGTTGTAACTTCACATGACATCCCTCCGAGTTCTGAAAACCTCTAGTGTTTTCACATTACGACGTACAACACAAAGCTCCTTGGCTAGTAACATATCTACGATGTCTTAATAAGGATGCTGGACTTTTCCTGGAATAACGAACTTAGAAGTGTTGGTGTTTTCCATAAAGCTTGTTTTGTAAGTATACTAGGTAATTAAAAAATATACAACAAATATATTATGGAATAGGTAATTTGGAATACATTTCTAGTTACTCGTATTCTGGATTACTCAATATGGAACATTGTTTGCCAACTTTTGGATTCAGAATTTCGTAGTGGCAACAACACAAGGAAGGAGAGGCATGATACGACGTCCATGGAAAAATGTGGTACGATGCCCAAGTTGCGGCAGCACGAAACCTGGGTCATAGTGGTGCAAGGTAGAAGAGGGTGAGCGAGGGGAGAAGGGTAAGCTGGGGATATTAAAAGTTTTGGGGTGCCGAAGTAAAAAATGTAGTGTAGAAAGCAATTGCCTAGACTTTATAGGGTAGTTGGCAAAACCAAACCAGGCCCATTTTTTGTACAGCTCAAAATGTAAGCTTGTGTAATCTCTGATTAGAAAGTTTAAATGCCTCAATGTGTCAAGGAGGTCGAGCTCTTTTGGTTAAGTATGATTTGTGAGTTGTAAATTTCATTCTCTAGGATAAAAGAGAAGACGACCTCAATGTACTATTTTGCAATAAATAAAGTTGCAAAAGATATTACTTTGTTTTGACATCACTAATTGAACTCTGGGTGTAAATGCTTTCTTGTATACTGCCATTAATTCAATGCTACTCAACAAGAAAGGATGTGACACGATTTATGCATACATTGCTCAATAAATGAGACCTTGCTCTCTCTTTTCACAAAAGAAACCACATAAATCATACTACCTGATCAAGTACTATTTCAGGAATTATCCACAATCCTTTCCTCAATCTCTAACTATATATTCTCAAGAGTGATCCCAGTTAATAAATTCATGAATATATTTCGTGTACATGCAAACAATTACATGCATGTAGCCTTTCCATGATTTCATCAATGCCACTTTCATTTACAGTGGACTTTCTCGTTAGTTATTTGGCCATTGGTGGTAATATAGATAGAAAAGTCTTCCCACAATCTGCATGTAAAGAATGAGGGGAGAACTTTTGAATTTTCGATATGATTTACAATGGACTTTTCTACCGACAATACTGATAGAAAAGCCCCTGATAATCCGCTGATTAGGAAAATTTTAATATTTTTAAGAGTTTAATTTCCATATATTAATTATTGCTGTAAAAATCATCCGAATTCCTTGTTGGAGAGGAGCTAGCACACAAGAGCTGCGATCGATATGGATTGAAATCTGGTGCGGACGAGTAGATTTGTATCTTCAAATAAGCCATGCCGATGAGTGGCTCTTTGGCTATTGGGGAAGTGCGGAAATCGAAGAAGTAGAATTACCATACTTGGACCTTGAATGAGGAAACAAGCTTCAAACTTGTTGGTTAAGTGGTTAACAAAGAAGAAAAGTAAGAAAAAGTCACAAAATCAATCTCTTCTGTTAATAAAAACTAACAAATTAATACGTTACTTGTTTCCTAGGAACTTGGTAACTGAGAACTGTTTTTGGTTGTTAGCATTCCAAATCCTAAAAGAATCAGCATCGACTTTGCTAAGGGGTAAAAGGCTAGTAGTAATTTCTGGCAATTTTGAAATGCCAAGCATTGTTTGATTTACTTCCGATTTATTTATAAGAAAAATGTTATAGTATAAAATACTCTATCACTTATCAAAGTGTGGATAGTATCTTTCAAACCCTTCAATCAAACAAATTCTGGTTTTAAATTGTCAAAATATAAATTTATCATAAATCATCATCACATGATAATTAAAAAAATTAACGCCGCATGTTATTATTTAACAGTAATATTTGATAGTAAAGACTTAAAAATATTAATGAGATAAAAGTTTAAAATTTAAAATTGATTAAAATTTTAATTAGAAACAAATTTAAAAAAGTTTAGAGATGAAAAAGATATTAAATCCTTTATTATTATTCTCGTATGGAAGTCTCACTCTTGAAAAAGAAAAACGAAAACAAAATGATGAATGGACTGAAAGGGCATGATTGGACACACGGGTGAGTGTAGCTGAAGTCATCTTATTTGTTTTCAAGTCTTGTTATTTATATTCTTCATTACTATGTTTTATTATTTATTAATTTTATTGCATTCATTTTTCTACAACATTCATTATCATATCGCTCGTATTATACTGAAATAAAAGTTATATAAATTTAAAGTTCATCTATAATTTTTCTTTTTCTTGTCAGTCTCAGTGGTCAACAACTCTTGGACACTTTCATCATCATTACCGAACATCATCCTTCTTTTCATGCCCAATTGCTTCTATGATGAAAGTCAATATATTCCCTCTGATCCTTGCCATCATTAAATTTTTGGACGAACTTGATATTATTGTTTATCAATATTATCTTAATCATCATTGTTATTATTGCAATTATATAATAATCATCCCTTTTGAAAACAAGCATGCATGCCCGGAGTTTAATATTTATTTATCTGAAGTGAGGCGAGAAAGCTGGACGTTAATAAATCATGAAGAAAAATACTCACATACTAACAAACTTTAATACACTAAAAATAAAAAATGTTAAATATTTTTATAAAATATTAACACATTGAATGTTTTTTATGATTTGACTATCTTCCATCTCACAAGGAATTTTGAATGACATGATAAACAAAAATGTTATTCTCATATAAATAGAAAAAAAAATAATGAAAAGATATAACGAATGTAGAAAAATCAAAATTGCACATGCACATCAACTACCTGTTTCCCACCAACTAATATTATTACGTAGGCTTGTGTGATTTAAAAACAGATTAGAGGGGATTAGAAAAACAGATGAATATTAACTACAAAAATAAAAAATATTCAAAAAATATTTTTATATTAGAAATATAAATTATTTGATATTTTCTTTTTAATTGATTATTGAAATATATATATATATATGTAATATAATGTATTATATGTGTCTCTGTTATAGTGTTCTGGAAACACTTATTAATTAATATGATTCTTCGAAAAAATTTATAAGAATAGTATTAGTTTTTAATGTTCTTCTATATATCTTTAAAAAGGTATGCCACAACCCATTAAAAAAAAGTTTGCCACAAATATAATTATGAAATTAATTCTTTAGCGAGGAGGGTATACATAGTTAAGGTCTTTCTCATATAAAACCAACATAATATAACATGATAAATATTTATATTTTTTTAATATGTAATCAAAAGTTGGGTGTCCTAATATATATATCAAAAAATATTTTTTGATAGTGGTTAACCACTTAAATAAATTTTCATATCTCAATGAATAAATATTTGATTCCCAGTCATGGACTTGAGCATCCAAACACAAACTTTTTGGTATACATAATGGTGAATTTGTTTAAGTTTTATTTTATAAATTAAAACAATTTTTAAATAAAATATGTTTATTTTATTTTTTGGTGTGTTTGTCTAATTTTTTTTTTTTTAAAAATGTATTCTTTCATTAAAAAACAACTCCTATTAGCTTCTTAAAAATTCATTTAGACTCACTTTATTTTGTTTTAAACAAACTGACTCAATGCCTAAAATTTAAACATTTTGTCAGTTATAGCTTATTTTGAATTTATTAATCAATGACCGATATATTAAGTACGTTATAAAAAATATTTCATTTTATTGTCAGCTCAAAAATCATAAAAAATATTAATTTATATTTTAAAAAATTAAAGTAGCTTTATTAAAGTTTATATAAAATCTTTAAAAAAGGTTATATGAAGTCATGCATATTTATTCTTAATCGTTTATTTTTTTCTATATTTTGATTTTGATTATATACTAACTAAACTATTTTAGTGATTAGTTCATCGATTCAAAGAAACCAAAACTTAACAAATATAGTAATATTCTGAAATAAAGTAAAGTTATATTTATTATTGAATTAAAAATGGATACATAATATATTTTTCCCTTCATACATAAACACAATCTAAAAAGTATTTTCTTAAAAAATTTAATACATTCAAATGAAAGTTGAATGCAACTCTAAGTTGGTCAAAAGTGGAGAAGTCTTGCACAAAATATTAGTTCTTACTTTTTTTTTCTTTTTAAGATGAAATAATTTTTTGTCATTTGCAACAACACTTTTAATTTTTTTTATCTTTTATCTTAAATTAAACTGAAGCAGCATCATATCATTTCTATTGTTATAAGAACTAGACCTGATCGTCTGATTTGACTAATTGGTTTGGAAATTAGTTATCAGTTCTAACATTGTGTTTGGCTGAGATTAGTGCATTGCAACTTTCACTTCCCGCCTTACACACGTTCCAAACAGGTTGTAAACATTTCAAAAATCAATCAATTGGATCAAACCAATCAACAATTAGTAAATTGGGGTTAATTTTTTTAAAATAAATAAAAGTTCATAATAATAATAATAATAATATATAGCTATTGTATAATTTTTTTAGTATGAAATTCTCATATTGTAAAATACAAAAATATATAATATAATTCTTTTATATACATTAAATTAAAATTTTGTATAATTTATTTGTTATAACTTTTATTATTTTAGTATTTAATACAGCATATGATATATTATTGAAAATATATTTAATAATTCATCTACCATTGCAACATTAATGAATCAGTATTTTTACCTGTTTATACTCCACCTAACCGATGTTAATTTAAAAAAAAAAACATCCTTTCATAAGCCTAAAACAAACACATAATGTAATTTGTCCTTTAATTTGATTGACCGAGTATATTAGGCCACCTCCTCTTACAATGTAATAATTCCGTTGTATCTTTTTAATCATTCCAAGCTACAGATTTCAAGAGGGGGTAACGTGAGAAAAGCCATGAAATAGTCACTCTGGTGATGAGGTGCAATTGCAAATATTTTAGGGCCAGTTTGTCGCATACTTTGCCAGCACCGCACGGCATCCACCAGATTGAAGAAGATGAGATTATGACGGTAACAGTTATCACTGCCATAATTAATAAAAGAAAAGAGCATGAGAAATGTCCCATGATGATGTCTGATGAGGGGAGCAAATTAACACCTAATTAATTTCTATGTGCAAAATTGTTGCATGGCTACTCTCTTGATTATGCTTTGCTTTTTTCATCGTGTTCTTCACTTCGTGATTGCCTTGCTTTGAATAGGTAGCGTGCAATCATGCATGCGAGCTAGAACCATGCCCTCATGATTGTTTCTAGCCTCACTTCCCTTCTTTTCTCGTTTCTTTAACTAATTTTGAAGAGAAAAAAAATCTCTATTTAGGACAAAGCATCTCAACATATTTTAAAAAAAAAATTGTTTTGAATCATATCTTCTAACACATTACATCATAGACTAATTTTACTTGGTGATTGTACTGACATAAAAGAATTTTCTTTCTTTTTTATTTCTTTCATTTTTCTATTTGTTTCTCTTCTCTCCATCTTATTTCTCTCCTTATTTCTCTTCTAGGAGGGTGTAAAGGGTCCAGTCTAAAAAATATTGCTGCTAATAGATTGTCTACTTAAGTTAAGACGCTGCACACCACGTCGGTATCTGCTCTTTGATTTCTCTTGATTAAATTAAATTCATTTTTTTAACTTAGTATTTGTTATTTAATCAAATCCATCAATGCAGCACGATAACTTCGCGTATCTATTAAATTAAATTCATTTTTTTTACTTAGTATTTATTATTTAATCAAATCCATCAATGCAGCACGATAACTTCGCGTATCTATTAATTATGGACAACACATTTATGGTCCACAAAATGTAGACGCAGATGGGTTTGCTAACGAGTAATGATGCTAACTTGCTAACTGGTTAATGCAACAATGCAGCCCCTTCCCATAACCAGCACAAGCAGACACCAGAAAGCTGCTTCAAAACCAAAGCCCTTTGGGTCCATTCAGTATAATGAAATGGAAAAAAAAAAGTTAATTAAAATGAAAATTTTCAATTAAAATAAAGCGTAAAAATATAAATTTCATCTCATTTTATTATTTATTTCATTCTTTTTTTTCAGTTTTCTTTCACTGCAAACTAACGAAGGGTTAATCTTATTCACACTCCAATACTCGGCCACTTTATTCGACTATTCCTCTCACTCTGACCCAACCTCAACGTTAGTTCATTACAAAACACATTTGCATAACCTATTTTAAAATGAATAAATCTGCGAAGGTACAAAATAAAAGCTATGTTAACTTCATAGGTTTTAACATTTAAGTTTTAACCAATCAATCAACATTAAGCTTGAAGTAACCATGAAGAGGAAAGCTCCAACCTATGTAATTAAACTTCGTGTTTCCTAATATTATTTAACTTGATAAGGGTAATCAATTGTCTTATTTGAATGCGGTAAAGAAGATTAAGAGAAAAAGGTTAATTTTTTTGAGACAATAAGACAACATAGTTGGTTTCATTGCTTCATGTTGGGCTATGGCTTTTCCTACATTCCATTAACAATCATTACAAGATGTTCACTTTATGCCATTGTTCGTCTTCTGAAAGATTGTCCTACCGAATAATTCACGCATCCTCTCTCTTCTCTCTGCAGTTTATCATTAAAGCCTGCATGACTTCAATTATTGCGATGATCTCAAAAGCACGACATATTAGACCTATTCACTTCCTGATCTATATATAACTATATATTTTTTTTTTGTATAATATTGGTTCCAACAAAGTTTGAAGTTACGATGTGTCGTGGAACTATTTCAATCTCTCACCACCCTTAACGTACTGGTTCTCCTGTATCTCTATTTGAGGCTATGCTTGATAACATAAAAAACGAAAAAATAATTTTAAACGTCTTCAATTTTACTATGTTATTAAGTGTATTACCGCAGTCTTATTTTGTTTGATGTTTAATTTTTTTTTAGGAATTAAGGAATATAATTAATATTTTAAATTCCATTAGATTTTAGAAAAATATTATACAATTTCTATATCCATTTTCTTTTATATTTATTAGATTCTCTTTCATTTATTACATGTAATGCGTGACTTATTAATGTCCAGAGACAACAATTAGTGATTAAATTTATAGACTTAGATGAAACAAATTATTGTTTAAAAGTTTGTTTTTTTTAATTTCGTTAAATCTAATGACTAAAGTGACTCAATCACAATTTCAGATACTAATTGGTGCTAGTAAAGACTATTCTTTGGTCTTTAGATAGTTCAAGTGTACAACCTCAAATGAATGTTTATTTCTTTGGATAAATTTATCTAAAAGTATTTTTAAAAGAATAAAATCAGAAGAAAAAACAGAATATTTTTTTCATAATTTATAAATTTTTAGTTGTTTCATATAACTTCTTTAAAATATGACTTTTAACTTATACAAACTAATTTTAACTTTTGAAATATTTCTAGTTAAGTTTATTCAAACAAACCCAAAAATGCTTGTAAAGTAAATTAAACCCGCCCAAAGTATGTTGTGATCTCAAGTGGAAGTTACTACTAGATTTGAATTTTTTATGGAAGAGGCCAGGTGTACACATCTAATATCCGACTTGTCTCAAATAGAAATTTTTCCTGAAAAAGTGAAAAAGGAAAACGCTACAAGGCATGGCAAAGGTTGTGCATCTTATATATTAAGAATATGAAAATGTAATTGCATTGAGAGTTACAGACACACATAGCACGGCAAGAGTCATACCTTCCTCACAAAAGAGTGAACGGATAGACTTGACTTTAACTTTAGAAATTAAAGTACAAATTAATTAAAGGATTCTGTTAATAATTAAAAGAATCAATAAAAAATATTTTTATTAAAAACCACGTTGAAAAATATTAAAAAATAACTTTCTTTTTATAGGAAAAAGCATCTCAATTTCTACTTCTTATCTTTCCTTTCTTTTTCTTTCCTCAAACTTTCTTTTGCAAGCCAAACATACCCTAAAATAACTTATGTAGTTAACACCCAAACACATCCTAAAAAACACTATACTATATATTTATATACAGAATATGAATTTCTTAAAGTATTTACGTCACGAGAATAATGGAATATGGATATGGAAGGGAAGGGCTAATTATTAATAGCGCAATGTTTCAGGCCCGCCCTTGTTTTGTGATTATCTACGGGTGTGGCATGAAACAGTTGCAGTATTTGTATGTTTAAATAGGATTTTTCTTTTTATTTTTTTACTTTGAGTAGGAGTACAGTACAGAATACAATAGCATGGAAAGTAAAATAAATAATAAAATTTAAAAAAAAAAATGTAAGAGTTGTTTCAATTTCAATGGATTCACGTGCGTTTGTCAAGTTGGAACTGTGGGTCAATCTTTTCTCCACGCAGAGGAAATAAAAGGTAGTAGTAGGTCGCTTTGTTGTAGAAAGGAGGAGAGTAGTTATTCATTTTGTGCAGCACTCTGGTCTGTGTGCGAGCCTTTTGAGACTCCACAACTTTCTTCTTTGCTTTGTAGTATAACTATAAACCATTTAGTGACTACATAGAAATAGAGAGATATATAGATAGAGTCTTTGCTTTCAAAGTAGAGTAAAGTCTACACTTGCTTCGCGAAACCACACTCCTCTTCTAAATACCCTTTATTTATTTCTTTCTTTTGCAACAATATATATAATACCCGAAACCCTTCTCTTTTATAGTTTCTCTACCCACACTATCTTAATTAAGTTGTCACAGATGGAGCTAGCTTTGAGCTTAGGCGACACACCCAAAACCGTCTCTTTGGCCACAAAAAATGATTCAGTGAGTTTGTGCATAGCACTGGCTGATGACAAAAGGGGTTCTTCATATCCACCCGTTCAGCTCGACCTTCTTCCTTCAACACCAGTTCTTCCTTTTTCACACTCACACCTTCGAATTCCATGGCTCTCCGATGCACGTACGTAATAAACACCTTCTTTAGTCTTTCTAAATCATCATTTAAACCCTTAGCTTTTAACACACACAAGTTTATCTACTTTTATTTAGGATATTCTTAGTTAATTGTTTCATTATGTTTGTGTATACAACATATATATACAGTGGGTATGGAACGTGTGACATCAGAGATTCCGGTGAGGGTGGTGGATGACACCGACGATGGTGCTGCACTTTCATCTCCCAACAGTGCAGTGTCATCTTTTCAGATGGATTATTGTGTCAGGAACAATAGAAAGTCTAGTGAAGGTGCCAGCGATGACGACGAAAATGGCTCATCAAGGAAGAAACTAAGACTCTCCAAACAACAATCAGCTTTCCTCGAAGACAGCTTCAAAGAACACACCACTCTCAATCCCGTAACTTTCACTTTCCTTTTCTCTTTCTCTATTATTTTTTTTTAATCATTGAAAGATAGAATAATATCTATAATTTTATTCAAGTTTAATTATAACTGTACAAGATATATACATAGAGTAGAATACAGATGAATAATAAACTTCAAATTATTTATAATTTGAATTTAACTATATTTATAACTAAAATTTAAAATATAACAACTTGTAACTAATTTTTTTTATCATATTAATGGTCTAACGAATATTACAAAATATATTGATGACAAAAATATAGCTAATTATCTTTAACAAGGTCTTCTTTCAACTAGTTTTTTTTCTAGATTTTGCTTAAAAAATTCAAACACTAATCAGTCCTTAATTCGCATTCCTTAGTTTAATACTACATAAACATCTTAGTACTATTTTAATTTCTTATTTTTTTTTATTTACAATGAAATCGTGCAGAAGCAAAAACTTGCACTTGCAAAACAGTTAAATCTCCGTCCCCGTCAGGTGGAAGTTTGGTTTCAGAACAGAAGGGCAAGGTAAGAACTAATTAAGAACGTACTATAAAGAACATGAAGCTATGTTTGTTGGTTTTGTTTTGTTTTGTTTTTCTGAAAAAAAAAAACAAGAATAATGACAGGACAAAGTTGAAGCAGACAGAAGTGGATTGTGAGTACTTAAAGAGATGCTGCGAGAGTCTGACAGAAGAGAATAGGAGATTGCAGAAGGAACTGCAAGAACTGAGGGCTTTGAAAACATGTCAACCGTTTTTCATGCAGCTTCCAGCTACCACCCTCACCATGTGTCCCGCTTGTGAACGCGTCGCCACCAACACCGCCACCGGAGCCGCCGCCGCCGCCGCTTCCACCACCACCACCAATAATAATAATGCCTCTGCCCCCACCAACAATAATAGTGTTTCTCAAATCTCTGCTGCGATGTCTGTTGACAAGCCCAGAATATTGCCCTGACCTAATGGTCAAGCCCACCTGCAGCAGGCCCAGATGGCCCATCAGATTGCTTTATCATCTGATTGACCTCTTTTTGTCGTTTAGGTATAATAATAATAAATTAATAATGTATATCAAAGAGGACAAAAAATCATTTTCGTATTTTCTTCAATTTTGAGTTAATTATCTTCATTCTTTCTTTTGTTATGCTGCTTAGCTTGTCCTCACCGTATATATCATCGGAACAATGATCTTTTTTGTTGATCAATAAGGAGATACCAATTATTTGAGTTATAATATTTTTTTTCTTTCTCTTCTTATGTCTCTTTAATTTGTAAAAAAAAAATGTACAAACTTTATAAACAACTATAATTTCTATTGTATGGGTTTATTATTTTAAGGTGAATTTCTATTGATATAACTTTATTGTTTTGTCACATTTTGTACAAACTTCTTATCTCTTCTTACAATATTAATTCAACTACGCTTTGTTTTGCCACATCATATTCATGATTAGGTGAATTTCTGTTGGTATAATTTTATTAAAATTAAACTATCCGTTTAGACTGTAATATTTAACTAGTATGCAATGATACTGTATTTTTTTTTACTTTGTCATCTAATTATATATTATAATGTATGATAATCTTTGTTTATTTTTATAATAGTAATTACTTTAAAGATTACTTACACCTTAGATAATTTCTGATTAATTTTTAGTATTGAAATTTTTACGTATGAAAATTAAAATCATATTCCAAGCTACCAATATGGATAAAAAAATCTACAATAACTTTTTATTCAACAAAAAAACATACCACAAAAGTAAACAAAATGCCAAGTCTTACATATATTTCTTTAATCGTTGATAAATCTTAAGATTAAGATTGGAATATAACCGTTAAAAGTGGTAATTAATTATTATGGTGGTCATTGATCCCGAGGTCAAAAGGGTGATACATAATTGGAAGATAACCGTTAAAAATCTTACATATATGTTAGAAGAAAGAGATGAATTTTCGTAACGAATTTTGTCCGTCACGGTGAAGAAAAAAAAGAGTTCACTGTAAATAAATGTGAAACAAGATAAAAGAATGTAAAAACACCTTGCTTTACTTCATTACTTTCCCATGTATATATAGATTGAATTACAAGATTCAAGATCAAAAAACTAACAGACATAAAATATGCTAATGGCTCTTGTTATCTCATCCCTAGAAACTGCTAACGACTAAAATTTAAACTTATCTTAGGCTTCCTCCAACAAAATATAATGAGTATATTTGGCAGGATTTTTAAAACATTTTTACTTTATTTGTATCATTTGATAAAGAAACTTATTTTAATTGGTTATAATGTTTTGATAATATTTCTAAAAACATTGTTTAATATATTGTTTGATCATATAAGATTATAAGTTCTTTTTTTCTTTCCTATCTTATCATAATTTTTTATATTATATTATATTATTTTGTATTCATTAATTAGTTTTAAATCCAATTTTATTAAATACTTATAATTTAATTGGTTAATTTATTAAGTTTTTCAGATATGCCGGCGTAATATAGAGCAACTCTTTGGATCTAACATGTTCCCAATTTTAAATAACTTAACAAATCCATCTTTTTCGAAAAATAAAACAACAACATCCCATCCTCCATAGTGGAAGTTTCTCAGTTTAGGGAAATTGGGCTCCACAAAACTTTGGTTGGTCCTCAATTAAAATGGCTTGACTTTTCAATGCACCGCCACAACTCTTTTTTTTTTTTTTTCCTTTCTGTTTTGCCAGGAACATCATTGCAAAATTTTAAGTTTTTTTTTTTTACAAAAAAGTTTAAGTGAATGAAATTTCAAAGCTCACTAAAATCAAAAGATGTCCCAAGATTTAAACAACACTTACATCATCTGGGTACGAGAAAAATAAACATTTACCCTTGAATCATATTATAAATGTTTACAATTAAAGCATAAATATCAACCACGTATTTTTAGCATAAATATAATGTTAATAGACGTTAGTGATTTTATTTTTTTCCTCTTCATGTTGAGTTTTCTTTTTGTAGGCATTCACTTCACGATAAACACGCGTCCGGAACATATGTGAAATGAAGAACCTAAGAATATTAGGCAAGCATAACATTTACGTGAAACTGTGAAAGTACGTCATTCACAATTACTCTACTCATCGTTCCGTACGAGGTAAATTGATTTATTGAGTGAAAATACACCTCGAGATTTAATCAGATTTTTTTCCTTCTGAAAAGAAACATGTTAAGGGGCCAACCCACACTCCCTTTTTTTTTGTTCATTCTGAATATGAAATAGAAAAAGTTCAAAAAAAAAACGGTAGTTGGATATGCAAGTTTAATTAATGGACATGCTAAGTGCACCTAGCAACATTGCTGTACACCCAACAATTAAAAAAATGGACAAAATTGTCCTTGTGTTAAAAAATAATTTTTTCTTTCAAAAGAAGGTTCTTCCTGAAAGAACCGAAGAAGCTACCGGAAGAAGGTTTTTCCATTATAACAAATTATTCTATCATAAGAACCTTCTTCCGGTTGTTCTAATGGAAGAACTTTCTTCTGAAGAAGTTACCGGAAGGTTCTTCTGGTAAAACAAATTACTCTATCAGAAGAACCTTCTTTCGAAAAGCTACCGAAAGAACCTTCTTCCGGAAAGCTACTAGAAGAAGGTTCTTCTGGAAGAACAATTTGTTCATCCGGAAGAACCTTCTTCCAGTAGAACAATTTGTTTTATTGGAAAAATCCTCTTCCGGAGAAGTTACCGGAAGAACTTCTCCCGATAAAACAATTTGTTCTTCCAAAAGAACCTTCTTCCGGTAGAACAAATTCTTCTGGTAGAATAAATTGTTTTACCGGATGAAGAAATTATTTTTTAAAAAATTAATTTTATTTTCAAACTTTGACACAAGGACAATTTTATACATTCACTTAATTGCGGGGTGCACCTAGCATGTCCCTTTAATTAATCCTGTGACCGAAATAATAAAAGGGAAGGAGAATAATAACGTACACAGCTTGCAATAGTCAGGCTTCATGAGACTAGGAAGAAAAAGTTCACTGTGCAATCGGATAAATTAACAGAAGGGTGCTGGAACAGTTCATCTCAATAATTTGATTATAGTAATATATAAAATCTAATTGATTATAGATTTACACCAAGAATCAGCCTTTCAGGCAAGAAAGAAAATGAAGATGCAAGGTAAGGGATGATTTACAATAACAAATAACACCATCCTCGTATTCTCTCCTCTCCTCACCAATTTGTTTTCCATATGAACAAATTTATTACACAGGATCAAGGTACTCACATCTCTTAATTCTGTATTATATTGGTTCACTTAATTTTATGAACCTTTAAAATAAATGCAAAAGGCACTTTCTTCTGTAGATGGTTTCTTTTTCTTTCTTTCACCATCCTGGACATGCGTGGGAACAAAAATGGAACATACAGCAGCTGCATCTGTTTGAGCTTAACTCATTGACCATAAGTGAGGCAGAAGTTTGGTAGTTTATGTGTTTACCTATGCTTTCTTCTGCTCATGCTGATTCCGATACTCTCTCAACAGAAGTTCAGCGTAGAGAATTTCATTCCATAAATCAGGAACACCCGGAAGGCACCAGTGGCTGCAGTCTTGGAATCTCAAAGGTGATTTTAGTTCCTCAGGTGATAGATTTTGCTTCCTGTATATGGAGGGGTGACCATCCTTCCGGAAATCCGTCATTCTAGTGATGTTTTGGTAAGTCACACGGGTTTTCATATTCTTTAGCACCTTCTCCAAAACCTTCATCTTATCTGGATACTCGGTTAGGTACTTCTCGTTGTCAATTGGATCAGTTTCACTATCACATTGACCACCTGAATTCCATTGTCCACCACTGCAGTATCATTAATAGAAACACAAAAGTTTATAGTGATCAGTAAAGACTTCTAATGGGAACTCAAGAAATGTGTTTTCAATTTGCAAGTAATGAAATTGAAGTGAAGAGTAATGTGATGTGAAACCAAAACAAGTATAAAAATTACCAATACAATTGTATTAAGAGTTTAATTTTCATCTGACGTCATTGTAAATAATTTTATACTATTAATCAATTAGAAATCATCCTAATTATGACTTTTAAAGTAATTACTATAAAATTCAACAATTTTTTCCATATATGACAATCCATGATTAGGTGATAGTGTATCAGTACATTGAAATTAAATTAATTCTTTGTACTTCACCTGAAGTGGGATGCAGAATAGCCTCTGAAGAAGACCGTGGTCTTGGATGGATTTATGTTGGCATCAACCCACCTGCTCCAAGTTGTTAAAGCTCTTCGGAATGCCTCAAGAACGTTTAATTCGGAATACACATGGTTACCTTCTTGATAATAGTCCTGCCTGAAAATTGTCATGCGCAATTTAAAGCTTATGTTCATAACAAGGGTATGGTTCTCTAATCTTGAAACTTACAAAACAGTTATGAATAAGTATGCAGGCATGCAGGTACATAATGAAACAGTATCGATAGCAATCATTGCAAAGGGAAGTTGATTGTAATTACCCTTTAGAAGTTTTATCATGAGTCCACCAGTGGCCAGTGTTGAAGACGAGAATATCTGCATCTTTATATTGAGATGAAGATTTACCAACCAAATCGAGACGAAGTGTTTCCTTCTTTGTCCCATTCTTATCAGTCATTTCCCCTTCTTGAACCAAGAATGGAGACACAAAAAGCTCCACGGAGAAGTGATAATCCTATTGAGATACCAAACCAGCTCTGTGAGGTAAAGAATAATAAATCAAAGCAGAAATAAGGAAAAAGTAGAACGCACAAGAGTTCAACACTCACTTCGAAAACAAATGAATAAGCGGCTTCGCCTCTGAAATTAACTCTTCCATTTACTTCATAAACATTGTGTTTATTTTTCACAGCATTTCTCAATATGCAAATCAAAGACTCCCACATGTTCCTATTGAGCGAATCGCCAACAAAAACCAGTCGTTTCCCTCTCAACAATTGCAGCATTCGATGCGCATCCAACCTATATTACCAATTCAACCAAATTTTGGGACCCCCCAAAAGAAAATTAGCAAATGAATCAATTCAAGTATAATACAAGACAACAAATTCACATTACCAAAATAAAATAGACAAAATATTGTCAATTTTGGACAAAAACATAAACACCCATGAAGTTAAAAACTTTACCATCTAAAACTAACCAACAAATTAAACAGATTCGAATACCTTGGAAGGGTGCAACCCTTTGGCTTCCACTTATATTTCTGATAATCCTTATCAGGCCTTCCATTCCTAATACAATTGAACTGTTCATCAATCAAAGAGCAAGAATCTGGCTTATAGAGAGGATATGCATCATCCTTAACCCACTCTCCATCAAAAAAATCACACTTCATCAGAGACTCCATCGATTCATCGTTCCCCTTAGCGTGATCCTTCCCATTGTTCTGTTTCCTCGCCAGAGAAGCGGTGTAATTATCATTAGACACAACAGTACCCTTCACCAAATCCACCTTCACCGAAGAATTAGAACTCGTGTTCAGATTTGGAACATTCTGAACAGGGAAACTCACTGAAACATTGGTTGCAGTTGCAGTTGCAGTAGCATTTGTAGTTTGATTTGTGCTCGCAGATTTAGCTTCATCAGAGTTAAAAGTCTGATTTTTTACAGCACCTGGCGGTTCCTTACTTGCAAGGAATGGTGGTGACTTCACCTCCAAACTTGGCGCGTGAGAATCCGTGGTCTGGTTTGTGGTTGGAACAGGAACTGCATGTTGGGTTGAATTCACCAAGGTTGTCTGGGTTCTGTTTTCTAAAGAGGTTTGTTTGAGTGTTTGAGATTCTAAGGCTGTTTTTGGATAAGGAGATAAAGAAGTGGCATTGGTAGATCTAAAAGAGTGAGTGTTGTTATGCAGGGGATCAGAAGAATTGGAGGGTGAAGTAGTGTTTGGGAAAAGGAGAGAGAAAATGTTAGGAATTTGAGGCTTGTAGGAGCCGTCGGTGGTGGATGTGGGAGAGAATATGTTGGTGAACCAAGGTGAAGAAGCGTTTGAAGAAGGGGAAAAGGCTAAGAAAACAGTGAAAGCGACGAAGGCGAGTATGAAAGAGTATGCAGCAGCCACCGTTTTTCTGGTTTTGAGAATGGAAGAGACGTTGGTACCAGCGATGGGAACATACTTGGTGGCATCAGCCATGGAGGTTGAAGGGTGCAAGAACAAAGTACTATTAAGGGTTGAGAGAGAAAGTGAAGTAGTTGCGGTCTTGAGGGGTGCAAGGAGAGTGAAAGTAAAAGAATGGGTGGGGTGGGTGAGTGAACCACGATGATAACTAAAATCTAGAAAGTGCGTTTCGAATACCAGAGCTAGACTTGAGTGTGTCAAGCGTAGAAAATAGAAAGAGAAAGAGAGTAAATAATAAAGGAGAGACGAGGAGGAACCATCGTCTTTCTTTGCCCGACGACTTTCCTTGTCAAGATCATGGATTATGAGATTTTCATGGCTTACAAGAATAAAAATTAGTTTAAATTCACAGTTTTGTAAAGATACAAATTGTTTATATAGGAATTTATAGGTTAAATAATTTTTTTGTTTTTTATCTTTTAAACAATTCAATTTAATTTTTTATCTTATTTTCAGTTCAATTTAATTTTTTTATCTTTTAAACATTTTAATTTGATTATTTATCTTATTTTTCATTCAATTTAATCTTTTATCTTTTAAAAATTAAAATTTGATTATTTAATCTTTTATTTTTTTAAAATTTTAATTTGATTATTTATCTTATTTTAAGTTCAATTTAATCTTTTATCTTTTAAAAGTTACAATTTGATTATTTAATCTTTTATCTTTTAAAAATTACAATTTGATTATTTATCATTTAGTCTTTATCTTAATTTTTTGTTCAAACATTGTTGATAATTTAAAATTTTTTTTTTTCAATTTTCTCTTATTCTCCTCCACTTTATTTTTAACTAAAATAATTTATTTTTAAATAATTAACATTTTCAATCTTAAATGAATGAAAGGACCGAATTAAAAAATAATAATTAAATAAATTTAAAAAAAATAAATGACTAAAATGAACAAAAAATAATATAAAAAATCAAATTAAATTTTTTAAATGATAAAAAATTAAATTAAACCAAAAAATATAATAAATAACCAAATAAATCATTTGATCCAATTTATACGTATTAGTAATAAAGAGTATAACCGAAAATAAATTGCCTAAATTATTTTTATTTTAGAAGAAAAAAATAGGTCAAAGTCTTTTATTTTATTTTTTTTTATACAAAATTTTTTTAACTTAATATTATAAAATTAAATATAACGCATGGATACATAAAAAATCAATTAATGAATTTAAATATTCATTAAATGCATCATTAAAATCCTACTTCTCCCAGTATCTAATAATAGTACTATAAAGTTAAAACCCACTTTTAATTAAATGTTTTACTTTTTTCACTAAAAAATTCAACAATATACTCCTTCCATCTTATTATAATTATAAAAAAAGTATCTCAAAATAATTATGATTTTAATTTTTAATATAATATTAATTAATTTTTTCTGTCAATATTCCTTACGAGGGACAAAAAATAGATGAATTATTAATAATAAGATTAATTTTATAAAATTATTATTTTTTATTTATATATTTATTTTTCTTTGTTGGTATAAAATAACAATTATAATAATAATGAAAAAGTAAACGGAAAAAATTATCTAAATTATATTCTATATCTCATATAAATATGGACAACAACGATTATGTATATAAATATTCTCCTTACTTTTTATTATAAGATTTAAATGACTAATTCATTTATATTAAATAATTTAACTAATTTAAGTAAAATCATTAAATTTATTTTAAATTAATATTTTTCCAAAATGATTCTCGTAAACAAAGTTAGCAATTATAAATGAGTTATGTTTTTTCCTATCACATTATTCTCAAACTAAAATTAATAAAAAAATATTTTATAAAAAATAATTAATACATAAAAATATAAATTAAACTTTATAAAAAAAATCAAAATATACTTTTAATTTACACCTTATAATAAGAAGAAGAACGAGAGGAGTATAAAATATGATATAATGTAATAAAATGTACAGAAGAAGAAAAAACGGCTGAAACATGGGAATATGACCCATGTGTTGTCAGATTAACTAAGCCACTACAATGTCGTTTCGTGTCGGTGAAGCCGCGTTTGCAAATTGGAATATTGGATTTACACGACACGAAAATACATAGAAAACTAGACACCAATCCAATAAAAATTTATAGAAACCTGATAATGACATGATATATACGGTACAAAAATATGATAAAATCAATTTTTTTTTTTTTACAGCATGAGTATTACTGTAATTAAGAAAAAAATACACTTTAATATATCATTTTTAATATTTTTATAACTAAATAACAACTCACTAAATACTTAATAATAAAAAATATACAAAAATGTGTCAAGAATATACTGCCAATATTTTCTATTTAAGGTTAAAGATATATAATAAAACTTGGTAATTTATAATAATTTCAAATCTTATTGTTTTAAATAAATAGTTAACAATTTATTATCATATTGCTAAAATAACTTAAGAAAACGTTATAATAAATAGTGTATCACATCTAATGTATTAAAAAAGCCACGATAAATTTATGAATATTCTACCACATGTAAACATGTATTTAGTTACTTTGTGTGCGATGGAAAACTTGTAAGAAGACAGAATGAACTTTCTTAAGCTAAATATTTATATATTTTCTGTGAAAATTCAATTATTTATCATGAATATTAAATAAGTATGCATTAACATTTATAGATGTCTGAGAAAATTAAACATAAAAAGTTTTACATTATAAAAAAAATGCTTTTAACTTGTATTTTTGTAATGGAGCCATGGAGGTTTCGATATTTTCAAATTGATAAATGATTTCTAAGTATAAAAATTAAAAGGTAAAAGTTTGTTCAAAGTTAAACTAAAGGGTTAATTAAACAGAATTAAAATACTAATATATTTTTCTATCTATCTGCATGGGTGCACCGTACGGGTGGTACCGCCAAGACTTCCGTACGCGTCAATGGTGTCAATTTTTCACGATCGTATTCTATTCGACGGCATGGATCTACCGAACTCAGAACTACACGCGCTTCTGCTTGCTAGGTTTTTTTATTTTTATTTTTAAATATCCCTATCACATATCTCTATTTTAAAAAGAGAGGTCTTGTGGATATGTCTGCCCTATCAAAGTGTGTGTGGTACATGAGGCATTGGTGGGGACACACAACCACTGTTTTTGAAACATACATTTCCCGTGATGTACACTCTTTTTAGTATGGAAAATGATATTGGTTGCACTCAAATTTGAATACTCAATCACCACTTCAAAACAAGATTAATTGCATGTTAAAATATATTTCTTTTTGTAAGTGATTATTAATAAGTTTTTTTTCTATTGCGTGTAAGTAATTAATAATGTTAGGAGGTTGTTAAGTATCATATATGGTTATTTGCATATAAAACATTAAAATATTTAATAACAATAAATAATGTGTGAAATAAATTCGTCATATTTATTTCAGGCACTAAGACTAGTCCATTTTTTATTTAAGAATTAGAAGTAAAAATTCAAAAAAAAATTAATGGACAAAAACATAATTAACTCAAAAATTTAAGACTGGCACTTTTTTTATTTTTCTCCTCGGATCCTTTGTTTCGACTCAACCAAACAAACATCGTTTTCTATCCTTCCTTTATTCTCATTTCCTCTTTCTTATCTTTTTCTCGTTTTCATTTTCATCTACCCAACAAGAGTATTAGGCATATATCCATGAAATATTATCCTTTATGTACAGTCGTTAATTTCCTATAGAAAGATATGATCAATATCACTTTTAATTCTGCCTAATTACGTTAATTCTGCTTATAACTAAATTATGTTAATTCTGCCTAATTACCCAATTGTCAAATTATATTAACGTGTGACATCCCCGACAAGGCAAGGGGAACTGATGAGGATTAAACATCCGTAAAGAATTTCTGCCAACACAACAAATGCCGATTACTTCTCCACCACTAAGTAGAGAGAGGTCTGGTTGAAACATTACTTATTATCAGAATTTGCTTTACCACTTTTCTCCTATAGTAATAAAAACCATGATAAAATTATAATAAAAAAACATAAACATGGAAGCTTATAAAGTGTTAACTGAAATCTCTTTGATTTCTGTTTAATTTTCTTGGATCTTGATTATTCTATTTTCTCATTGGGCCACATTTCGTGGCTGTTATTATTTATATAAGTTTCGTTTGTCTTTCAAAAAAAAAACATTTTTTGATAAAATTACACAGGATTAATAAACTTAAGTAATGTTTTTTGACTTTTGAGAGAAGTAATGTTTGAAAGAGAAAAAACTTAAGTGCATGCATATTGACAAAAATATCTAAATACATTATTAATGTTATATCATTATTTTTAAAATATTTATATATCATTATTAACAAAATTAATTTATATCTAAAAGTGATTTTTATTAACATATTCAAATAACATTACTTTTCTTTAAATTACTGTTTCACTTCAAATTCACTTTTAACTAAAATTAATTTTACAAAATCAAAATAATCTAAACTCGAGTTATAACTGATAACCTAAACAAACACTTAAATATTAATATATATATATATATATATATATATATATATATATATATATATATATATATATATATATATATATCATTAAACGGGATCCATATATACCCTCCTCCTAATGGAAAAAAAATCAGAGCTAAAAATTAATTAACAAAAAGTCTCCAAAAATATTTTTTAAAATTAATATTTTATTCTCAATAGTAAAATTAAAAAATAATAAGTAATATTATAGATAAATATTTTTTCTCTTAATTAGTAACTATTTTATCTCATTAATTAACTTTTCCCTCATACAAATCCTAATTAAAATTCAAATAAACACTGAAATATATCAAAGCCATATATATATATATATATATATATTAGTTACAAATTAAAGTTACGCTTGTCAAATGTTGCCTTTCCTTTTCAACCGTATCAATATAAATCAATCTCTTTTATTTGATAGTTTCATTCCATACATTGCAACTGCCACTTTTTACTCTTATTCTTCTAAAATATTGTAATTACTCTAATTCTGAATTGTTATTTTCTATTTAAGATAATAAGATCAATCATACCTTAATAAAAGATTAAATAAATTGGTTTCCTTATTGATTAAAAAAATAGATATAAATAACTATAATAAGTTAGTTAGTAATTTTGCATTTAAATAACCAATTTAGATAATTTTCAATACTTTTAATAAATTTTAAAAGGCCTTAGTTTAAATTTTCTTTTTAAGTGTGATTATACGTTTAAGTAGCACTAGACGGGATCGTTACATACATAAATTCAGCAATTGTCAAGTTATTTCCCTTGGATTTGAAGTTTGAACCACCCTCATTTTTGAGCTAAAATTCAGACCATATGTGTATTTTTCATTCTTGAACTAAAATTTAGACCATGCATGTATTTTTCATTCTTGTTAATTTCTCACAAACCGGTGATTGATTTTTGGCGCACTACTGTACTGGCAGGATGCTGCATTAAACTTGCGTCACATTCATTCACCAAAATCTTTCCACCGACAGAAACATTATTCTACAACTGTCCCAACTTTTAGATCATGCATGCCAAACCAAATGACTTTCAATTGCAATTCCTTCGAACTCTGTCATCACTCTTTGTAGTGTGTATAGATCTGTATGTAGTCGTTGACTCCTTACAATTCTTTTTTGTCAAACACGTGTACGCAAAGTGCTGCATTGTGATCATTGTCTTATCCTGCTACACTACACATACCCACCTAATCGTGAACACATGGCGCGAGTTCATTTCATTTCTTTTGTCCTAGATTGCAACACTGTAAACGGCATAACATATGGAATCAATCGAAAAAAAAAAAAACTCAAACTTTATTTTCTAAGGAATCAGTGAAATGTGCTTTGAAATTTAATCTTATTTAGTTAATTAGGGTTATATTAGGGGGGTTTCTGATTAATCAAAGCAATCAGACCTAACTAAAATAAATGTTTGGACATCTTTGAATGAATATGACATTAATTCATTGGATCTTTCTTTTACCAGAAGGGTTGTTACTTACTAATAATGGAGTACTGTACTATATATATACACGAGACTTCCTTGTAGCAAAATTCTTGGGAACTTCTCCTAGTCCCTTGCCATTTTGACTTTTTGCAATTTCAAGAAGCATGTGTTTTCTTCGAGATTCTATTGAAAAAAAAAAACTTAGATCAATGTTAGGCAAAACAGTTTTCCAATTTAGTATTTTGATCCAAATGATTGCTTTTTATAATTTTTTTAGGAAAAGAATTAAATAATGATAGTAAAAAATTTTATATAGTTATTCGATTATAATTCATTATGGATAGGTTTATTCATTTTTAAAATAAATATTTAAAAAAAAATTATAATTAAATAATAATATAAAATTATTTTATATTATTAGTGTATAAACATTTAACCTTATTTTTTTCCCAGCATATTTCCTGTAACCAATTAACCATTAAATCTAATGTCTTTCTCAAAATAATTTGAATCATAATTTGTCACATTATGATAGATGGAACTCTTTATGCCAGACTAAATTGTGGTGATGGAATAGTTCCTTATGATAGACCAATGTTCGGTTCCATTTCCATATCATAAGTTCTTCGTATGTTCACTAGTTGTTTTCTCACATTTATGGGTTTAATAAAAAGTACAGTTCATGTTGCACGACTTCATTTACTTTAGAGTTTGTTACATAAGTTGGGGAAAACTATGCCTACCAAAAAGTTAGGGAAACTAGGTTTTATCACAACAAGCACGTGTTTTCTGTCATTAAGTTTGTACTTGAATACCAGTACACCAAAGATTAACTAACAAACTAATCAACCTCTAACTAATTAACTCATTAACTGATTTATCTAATATGCATAAGAACTTATTACACATTTACGCTCAATCTTAATCCTTATATGTTTAGGTATTTGTACTCCGAATAGAATATACTTAGCTTGGGTTTTTGTTTTCTTTGGAGACTTTGGATCCCTCTTCATTACTGAAAAGAAAAGGAAATGGAATTTTACGAATTAACTCTTGTACATTTCACCAAAATCAAAATACTCTACATATTTAAGGAAAAAACAGAAGTTGGGAATGCAGCTGAAATCGGCACATTTGTCATACATGGCTTTCGCGGGAGTCGATTCGTGGCAACAAAAATTTCTTTGGAGCTAAATATTGATTTAAATATATTTTTGTTCTTTATAATTTAATTTTTGTAAAATATGTATTTTATTTTTTTATCTTTAAAGTATTTTAAATAATGTTTTAAACAGTAAAAAAATATTATTTAAAACATTTCAAAAACGAAAAATAAAATAATCATATCTTTTAAGGACAAATACAAAAATAAAATGAAAAAAAAATAAATTACCTGAACTAATAATATATTTAAATCCTAAATATTTATAGACTTGTTAATAAAATCTGTAGAATACCAATAAAATAGAACCATATTATTTATACAGGATCGAATTTTTATAATTATTCACTTTTTTGCTTCTATTTTTCAGATACTTATTTTTTATTTTTTTTATTGTACTAGTTTTGTAAAAGACATACAAATAGATTTTTATCTAAAATAAAAAGTAAAGGTTAGTCATAAATGTCTACTAGAGCGGAAAGGAACCATGTGAGTAAAAATGTAAAATATTAAAGACGTATGAGATTTGTGAACCTCCACATGGCAACGGATGGCGATTGTAGAAATGAGGTTATTGCTATTCTACCCAAAATATAAAAAGACAAATAATGTGCTTCAGAAAAACTAACACCCAAATCCCAACTGGAATCCATCATTTGGGGCCAGCAACCAAACACGTACAGACTCGACCAACAAGTCATTCAAATTAGATACGGGACAAAAAAAATTATTGGGAAGAAACTTTCTACTAAAAAGTGATTTTATTTTTTGATGAAAATTTATTATTAATAAAATTAGTAAATTTTTTTTATGAATGTCATCTCAATCTGGATAATATTATTGATAAGTAAAAATGTAAATTTGGTTTTTTTATTTGATTTAAATTTATAATTTTGATTCTTTTATAATTTAATTTATTATTTTACTAATTCTAAAATGATAAGATTGCACACAGAACACGTATATAGACTAAATTCGTGAATTAAATTATAAGAAAATCAAAATTATAAATTTAGAACAAATAAGGGATTAAATTTGTAATTTTACTTTATCGATATAATTTTTTTATTTGTTTATTTTACTCTTTTTCTTTGTGTTTTTTTACTGTGTTTACTTTTTATATTTTTTACCATGCTTTTAAGCATGGACACTTGAAAAAAAAAAAACATAACATGATCGCTTGCTTGGAAATTAAACACGTATGTATGCCTAGGTGACCCGATCACTTTCTTTTGCACCGTTGGATTGTTTCAACCAGTCCACAACTCATGTGACCAAGCGTGCGTCGTACTATATAATAAGTTAAGAACACAGTTCTCCTTTGATCAGAAAAAGGAAAAAAAAAAGTAGTTAATTTGTGAGTTTATAAGATTAGAAATTTAAGAATATTTAGATGTGGCTTGGTTCCAGTGTTTTTTTTTTATTTTGAAAGAAAAATGAAAACAAAAACATAAGAGTAAAAATAATTTTTTTTAATTTTTTAAAATATTTTCGCTAAAAAATTTCAAAAAATAAGTTCAAAACTAGAAATAACACATGAATGGTTTCAATATTTTCTGAAGAAATAAAAATATAATGACATCTTAAAATATTTTTTTTGATATATGTTTTCTAAATTTTTAAAATAAAATTATTTTCAAAAAAATAAATAAACAATCAAATCAAACATCAATTTAGTGAACCTTTGGCCTTTACTTTGGAGACTTTAAGGAAAAATAAAGAGACTGGTCTTGTCACATGATCCACCAACCCGATTATTTTCTAAGAGATAGAGCAAGGCATGCTTTGCAGTGCAGTGAGTCCCAGAAAGCATGCCGAGAATTACTAGTATTTCTGTTCTTCCATTTGAAGCAAACTTACTTATTAAGCATATGCACCCCTACCTGCTCTCTTTGCCCATTTATGAACCTGAAAAACGAATCAATTATGAAATTAGGACCATCTTGACCAATTGCCGTTCAATCATTTTATACAAAAAAAACAACAACAAAGAAGTTATTTCTTCTCTAGCATAAGGTCATTCTTCTAAGTCCCTAGAAATTGATGATCACACTTCTCGTAGTGAACCTTTAACCTGCATGTAATAACTATCAAGATTGTTAAAATATAAGACAAGCCTAACATATGGTCAAAATAACTTTACATATTTGACTAGTAAAATTATTGTTTAAATTAGTTGGGCTCGGCCCAATGCAGTTCACATGGAGTCAACACAGTCCACAATAATTGGACCAAGAAAAAAAAGCCAGCAATTTAAAAGTGTCAAAACTAACAGTAAATTTAGTTTAGAAATATTAAAATAGGCTTACTTTTGGTAATTGTGTTTTACAGTTGTTTCATTTTGTTTATGTACATTAAATTTTAAATTTTCATTTTGGTCTTTTATGTTTTGGAAATATATTATTTTTATAATTTTTTCATTTTTCTATTAAAAACGTTAGTGTTGCATTGACTTTTAAATTTTAATATGATTAAATGTTATTTTTGGTTGATTATGTTTAGTGACAACTAAAAATGATTACCGTATTTTTTATTTAAAAATCACTAAGTGAATAAAAAAAATATAAATTTAAAATCGCAAATAACAACTTTCACTCTTATCAGTCATCATCATCGTATTATTATTATTACAAGGCCTTTTAAATAACATATTTCGTTGCAATATATAGAATCTAACAAAAAAATTACAAGGCCTTTTAAATAACATATTTCGTCTTCTATTTTTTTTTGTCTGTAAGAAAACAACATTAGGGAATATATGGTTTCAACTTTCAAGTGATTCTTCCATCGGCCCAGTATTCATAATTATAGCACAGCTTACTAAATTTGTAAGATGGTATTTAAAAAACGTATGAATTTCAAAACAATTTCATTATTATTTTAATATATTATGGAAATTTAGTTGGTTGTGTTTACAAGTGTTATGCTCATACATGAATTGCTCCATGTTGGAAAAAGTACAAAAAACAAATTATAGATATTTATTAATGTATATTTACTTATTTTTTAGAAATAATATTTACTAAGTTACTCCTTGGATATATTTTTTAAAAGAAAATTGAAGTTATAACTTGTCAAAATACTCATTCTAAAAAACAACAAATATACCTTAATAATCCTAAAAGTATTTCTTATTTTGGTCACTCATTTTTTAGAATAAATATTTTGATAAAAAAATTATAATTTACAAACAAACAAAAGACTGAATAACACATAAGGAGGCAGAAAGAAAGAAATTTAAAGATAAATCCTTCCATTTTTTTCACTTTCTTACTTTTATTTTTTTCTTTCTTTTTTTATGTTGGAGATCTTATATTAACTAATAATATGATGAAATTAAAATATATAAGTAAAATAACACATTGGTGGGTAACCCTCAACATACAAACTAATTTTATTAAATTAAATTGAATTCAAACTTAAATTTTAAGATGATATGAAAAACTATCTTAATAATAATTTTTGAATCTATCAAATCATCTACTATTAGATTGTTATCAAATCAACCATGAATATTCAGTCAAACAAATTTAACTTATAAGGTATCACATTCTTTGGTATGAGAAAGTTTGTTAAAAAATTTATATCAAATAATATAATACATGAAATTAAAGTATACAAATGAAAACAATTCTTACCTGTTGTGAAAAAAAAAAAAATTCTTACCATTCAAACCAACCAATTTTCTAAGGTTAAGTGAAGGCAAAAACTCAAATTGTAACAAAATATATACGAGAAATAGCATGAAGCATGCATCATTTTCCTACACAAATATAGTGTCTGAATTATAAAATACCAAGGTATTCGAGCTTTATCCTTAATGCGTGGGCCCATTATTCTTTACCCTTCCGATGAATACATTTCCTCCCCAATCCTTCCAAAGCTGTGGCTGTGCACACCTTGCGGATAAGCCTTGGGCTTGAGCCATGTTTCCTAGTTTTTTAAACAATCAAAACTATTTTCTTTTCATTTTCATCATTTATTCTTCTTTTCCCCCCAACCCGCTTCACAGAATATCAGACCAACAAACTAACTACATGCTTTGTCCCCTAAACTTAACAAACCACCAAGAATGATTCTATTCCTTTTTTCCTGGCAATCAACCCATTAGAGAAAACCATTTTCATCATCACCTTGTTGTGTCTTGTTATTGAAAGATCTAAATTTTAAGCTTGTTGAGCAAAAGGGTATGTCTGTTATAGGCGCGTATTCTCATTTTCTCTACGGAGAGGTTTACCAGAGAGATCAACAGTGCCCACAGTACTTGGTCAGTGGGAGGGGCTATTTTTTCTCTCACAAGAGTGGTTGTGGGAACATATGGGTTGGAAGCAGAAAGAGTGAAGGGAAGATTATTAAAAGGAGGAATTTTCGTGTGGAAGCTATGTGGCCAGATTTGTCAAGACCGAGTGAATTGGAGATGGAAGAAATTAATGATTCTGAGCAGCTTGATCAAATTCTTGTTCATGCCCAGCAGAACTCACAGCCTATCCTCATTGATTGGTTGGTACTTCTCTCTCTCTCTCTCCATCTTTTGTATAACTTTTTTCTTTTATAATTACACACTAACTAATTAGAAATTATTTTAAATGTAAAATTTTAATAATTCACACTCTGTATACATTCTTCTTTGTTGAATTCAATTTTAGATTTGTTTGATTTTCATCGTACCCATTTTGCAGTTAATTTCACCTACCATTATGCGCATATTCACTCCAACTAGTAGTTCTAAAGTATGTTTAAAATATGAGGTGATATTACCATTTTTTTTCTCTTCTTTATCCTATTCTGGCTGGCTGGCTGTAAATATTAAATAGAGGATAATGTGCAGAGCGGTGCAGTCACTGTAGCTAGATATTTTGAACATATGATTGGTGCTGGGATATTTTGGGAACTCGACTATCATAAATTCGTAATGTCTTAGGATTTGTTTGCCAATTAAATACACCTTGTCTAATTATTACTATAAAATAATGTATAATATTAATTCAAATGAATAAGTAGAAAATGTAAATAACTCAGATTTTAAAAATTAGAAATATTTATTTTTCGAAATTAAGTATTTGAGATAAAAAAAATTAAAGTAAAATTCAAAGATTAAAAGTAATTGTTTTAACAAAGCAGATTTTTGGGAGGGAAAAAACGAAATTTCAACTTAAAAGAAAAATTGAAAATAACTAATAAGTTATATATATATAACAAAGAACTTTATTTTACTATGGATAGTAGAGTGTGATAAATAATTAAGTTAAGGGTTGAATGATAACTAACTATTTAGTTTGTATAATGAGTGCTTGTTTGGAACCAAAATGGTGATTTGTTCTAGTTTTTAACACTTTCAAAAAAACCAAATTGGTGCTTCACTCTAATTTTTACATGTCACAAGGTTAAGAATAAAGACAACATTTAGCTTCTAAAACGTAATGCCAATTTCGATCCTCTAAATAAAATTAACGCCAATTCTGTAATTCAATCATAAAAAGTGATATCAAAATGCTTTGAAGAACTAGAATTATAACTTCTTTTTTTTTTTTACCTTTACAAGACTAAAATGAGTTTATTTTTTAAATTATAATTAGAGTGCTATGGAATTTTGCGGGTAGACTTGGTCATTTGATTACTTGTTTTATTTTTTGTAAATGTAGGATGGCTACTTGGTGCCGGAAATGCATCTATTTGAAGCCCAAGTTGGAAAAATTAGCCCCTGAATATCAAGACAAGTAAACTACTCATACTCATTGTGTCTTCTTCAATTAGATGGCTCTTAAGATTTTAATTTATTTAAACAGATATTCTTTCAAAACTAATTTAAACTAAAGTCAATTCTGCCTTGCTACATCTTTAAAAATGATGTTCTCCAAGCCTTCAACTATAAGATTAACCAGTACTGCGAATTCAAGTATGAAATACAATGTCTCTGTTAATCCTAAGCAAACTAATGTTACTAATTCATTTGTTTTCCTTATTTTGGCACTGTTTCAGAGTCAAATTTTATTTCGTGGATGTGAATAAAGTACCTCAGACTCTAGTCAAGCGTGGCAACATATCTGTAAGTATGAATTTTCATTCTTAATTATTTCTGCTAACTATGTGTTTGTTACATACATAATTTCGTGTGCTCTTTTTGACTGTTATTTATTTTGTTGTCCCGCATTGCAGAAAATGCCAACAATTCAGGTGCGTCTCCCATTAAATTACCTTTTTCTATACGATAACATTAAATGGAAAAATAATTCTTGCCATTACAAAGGTTGGTTTAGATATCTTAGTATGGGAAAATAAAACGAAAATGTGAAATCTTTGCAGCTGTGGAAAGATGGAGAGATGAAAGAAGAAGTCATTGGAGGCCATAAGGCCTGGCTAGTTATTGAGGAAGTCAAAGAAATGATCCAAAAGTATTTATGATTCTTCTATTTTATTTTTCTTGCTCCCTCAACCCCCCACCCCACCTCACAAAAAAAAAAAAAGAAGAAAGAAAGAAGTTACAATTGAAGAAACTAATCTTCCAATGTTTTTACTTTTTTTTCTTTAACATTTTTCATGTTGGCAACCGCATGTAGCTGTGTATCATATATATATATTAATGGAACTGTGTACCATAGCTGAAAGAAATTTAAGTGGAAAAGGAAGATGCTCACTGTTTCTCCCTCCCTCTCAACCATTAGAGATTTAGAGGGGAAAAAAAAGTGGGGGTTTTTATACCAAATAACAATTGTTTTCGCTCAATCACACCACTTTGAGTTTGGAAGGAAGCACACTAACAACTGCATCCCACAAGACACAAGAACTTTATTTTATGATAATTTTTAACAATTAATTTTTTAATAATAGCTTTTATTCACTTTAAAAAGAGTTGGATTCAACTTTTTTTTATAAAAAAAGAACTACAACCTTCAAAGGAAGTAAAGATAAACCGAAGAAAGGAGCTCAATAAGCTTTTGGATGAAAAATCACGTGTAGACCGTTAGTGGCACTGGAAACTTCGCGTATATATATATATCTATATATGAATTCGCTATAATTTAAAATATAAGGAATATTCTTTCAATAACGTCGCTTTGGCCGAGTGGTTAAGGCGTGTGCCTGCTAAGTACATGGGGTTTCCCCGCGAGAGTTCGAATCTCTCAGGCGACGTCTATTTTTTTTCCAATACATTTTTTTGGCTTTCATTGTATTACCCTTGGATTTTTCATTTAGATGTACGTATTTTCATGAAGTCAAGAAATAACTTGCCCAAAACGAATTTTGTATCTATCATATAACTTTTACTATGCTATGCTATTTTACCAGAACCAAATACTGAAAGGTTGACTGGTTTGATATTTTGCGTATTCGTTTTCAACGAGTTATAAATTAATTTTTAACGCGATTATTAAGCTGACAGATTAAAATATGTTTTCAAATTAATCCGTGTCTCTATAAAAAGACTTAGTCATACGTTTTGTAAAATAGGCACTGAGATCAATTGAATCATCAAAAACTGCATAACTTCGTATTGACAAACAGAACGAGCGAAATAAACAGAATCGACCCTACAAACCCGAAGTAAGACAGAACGCGTAGCCAACAGTTTGATATTGAAACCAGCTGAGGCAGACACTAGCAGTCATAACCATCGAAACCTAAAAATAGTTGTACTTGAGAGTTAAGACTAGACCGCAAGATTCAAATGCTTTGCTACGCAGATGCTACAACACCGTGAAGCACAGACATTCAAACTGCAACATTGACATAAAAGGGCGACCACATTTTATCACCAGGCAAAAAGCCACACAATCCACAATGGCACATTGTCTGCTTCTGCTACATTAGTAGTACCATAGTTTTTTTCACCGATTTTAAGCGTTCAATTAGTAAGCGTATTTGAATTGGTAGTGAGTTGAACTCACCATAATTTTTAGAAGCAACAAATAATTGCTTTTGTGGTCAACTCACAATGATTTTCTACCACCAAACCAAATGAACTCGTGATTGATCCTGATTAACAGGGCGTTTGGTATTTATTTTCACATTAAAAACGTTAAAAGCTACTCGGTAGCTTCAAAACGACATGGGTCAAATGGTTTCTAACGAAACACCAGATACTCACTGGGAAATACTCGCAGAAAGCTTCCAAATCTTAAAAAGTTGGAGCTTAAGGGTGAACCTAGAAAGTTATAGAAGTGCAAATCCAAATGCCACAGAACTCACATTGGCTAAACAATGTCCCAATTTTTGGAAGCGAAGCCAATGCCTCAACTTGGGAACAAATACCAACAAGAGAAACAGAACAACCACCATATTGAATCGAAAGCATAGCTATAAATATTCAAATCTCCTTGACCTACAAAGTATTCAGTATCACGACTTCCGCCAAAAAACGCACTGAATCATATTCTTAAAATGACCCAGACAATCATTTTCAGCAGACTTGAAACAATTGTACTTCATTCCAAGTTCAAGGTGAGTTAGCAAAGTCACAAGCGGGCTAACAATCCCTTTGTCTCATACCAGGATAGTTCATGAACCTTAGCCATTACAATGATATATGAATATAAATTAAAAACATGTAGGCGGGAAAGAAAATTTGCTATCCATAATAAAATAATCCTCTCTAACAGTGTGTGAGATGCAGATTTAAAGCAAGGTCACTTGTCAATTTTCAACTTATTCATCATTGTATGACAAAAGTCACTAATCACAAACAACATTCACACCAAGCATGCCAAATAGCACAACCACAGATGCATAAAGTATTAAAGATGCAGAAGCAGAAAGCATTGCAATCCACAATATCCAATAATCTCAATCATCCATTAATCGTTCCTTACTAATAAATGTCAAAATCAGCGAATTCTACAACGCAGGAAACACAATCAGAAAAATCTCAAATTCCAAAACCAAAAACAGCACGTATCCTCTGGAAAATAAGATCCCGCCACCCCCTTTCCGTGTTCTCCACCACAGTAGCATTCCCATACCTGTAATACAGATTCAAGAACAAATCACACCACCTTAACAAACCAAACAAAAGAAAACAAAAACAAAACTTCCCCAAACCATTCCCAAATTCTCAATCAAACACTCACCTATCCTCTTCAGGCACATCAGTATGTGTCAGCTTAACAACCGTAACACCCGATTCAGGCTCCTCAAACTCAAGCCTCACCTGCAAATAAACACAGATAATCACATTATTCTCATTTATGATTAAAATCATTATTTTTTTCTAACCATTTAATACAAAACCCAAAAACACTTACTGTGGATTGAACTCCATCATTCCAGCTTCCAAACCTCCATCTCTGAACAATCAACTTACCCTCCTGCAACTCTAAATTAGTTCCAGTAACCGACCCATCGAAAATGCTAAATTCACCCCCAACCTCCTTACTAATCCTCGCATTGCTCTGTGTAAAACCCTTCCACCTATTCTCATCCATCAAAATCTCAAACAAATCTTTAGCTCTGCAATTAAACCTCTCCGTCATGCTAATACTCTTCCTTCCCTTCTTCACCTTCTCCTTCTTCTCCTCCTTCTTCGGCGCAGCAGCCGTTGTTTTCGTCGTCGTCGGAGTCGTCGTTGTCGTTGTCGCCGCCGGAGACGGCGACAACGACGACGGCGCAACCTTCTTGGGTTCCAATTCGTCCTTAACAGGACCTCCTTTGGCCATGCTCTGCACCCAAACCCTAACCTTCTCCAAGATCAAGGGCTTCCCCTTGGAAACCATGGCATCCTTAATCCTCTTTCCAACCGGTCCCTCGTCGTCGACAGTAACCCTAACCTCGGGATCCTCGTCGGCGTTCTCGTCGGAGATGTAGGGGATCTCGACGGTGCCGTCGACCTTGAGAAGAGAGGTTCCCAGGGTGTCTTTGGCCTCTCCCTGCCAATTGAGAGTGAGGCTGATCTCGTAGCCGGGGATGATCTTCCCCTTTCGGACATTGATGTAGGCCTCGCCGTCGAGGGAGCGAAGCGACGTCGTTTTGAGGAAGAGGTTACCCTCGCCGTCGAGGATAGGGAGGTTAGTGAGGAGGCTGGTGAAGAAGGTCTTGGACCAGTCGAGGCAGTTGGTCTCGGACCAATGCCAGTTGTGGACATTGGTGCCGTCGGGGCGGTCCTCCACGATCCACCGCTTGTCGCCCTCACCGTAACGAGCCATTGCAACTGATGCCTCTTTTCTGGGAGAGTTCCTTAGTGATTAATAATAATTGGATTGGGGTGAGGGTTATGAACTATGATGATTATTATTATATGTGTTGAGTGTGTGTGGAATGGTCTAGAATGAAAAGGAAGGGTCTAGAATGTTGATGTTGCTTTGGGTACACTTTCTTCACCAACCAACCAAAGCCCGAGAAGGTTCCCTAGGGTTTTCTTTTTTGGATTCTTCCCATGCTTCAACTCTTTGCTTCAATCAAGCTTTTAGACTTTAGACACTCATCTTAAAATATAGGAGTGTTTTTTATACGCTTACATATATGTTTTTAGTTTTGTAACTTGTATGTTTTTAATTTAAATTTCTGTAAAAAAAAAATAATCGTTTTTAATGTCGATAAGTTTACATTTTCTAATTTTTGTTAACAAATATTTTGTCCATTTTTAATTTTGATAAATTTATACTTTTCTAATTTTGATCCTATAAACATAAATTTATAGGAATTATAAATGAAAATTTTGAATGTTAAAGAGACTAAAAAAATACAAATTTATAAGGACAAAAGATGAAAAAAAAATTACAGCGACCAAAAATGATAAAACACTAATTTTTCGGGGAAAACAATTTAAACATTTCTATATTGTTTATTTCATGAAAATAGTATATTGTCTTATTTTAATTGATCTTTTCATGAGAAAGTAAAAACTTAATTATAACTTTGTTTTTCCCTTACTTATAATTATTATTTAAATTTTTAAAAAATATTATTGTGAATATTAGATTTTAATAAAATCTACTAAAAAAAGCGTTCTTATTTATCAATCTTTTGAGGATGTGATATTATTATAATTGAAACAAATGCTATCTAATGATAATGTTTTTAGTATCAGATTTCAAGGCTCGATTGATTAAGTATTCTAGTCGATTTCATTTGATTTTTTTATGTTTTGATTTTGAGGTACAAAATTGAATATAAAGTTAAGAAAAATGTTTTCAAAAATTATTCCCATATTGATAATCTAACTAAATTCAACACTTCTTAATAACAACTTAAAAAAACTTTTCTTGTGAACATACTCCAAAAAGATAATAGTGCAGTATATACCGATAAAAAAATAGTGCAGTATTCTTTAATGATTAAATGCTTATTTTATGTAATATTTAATTTTTCAATCATTATGATTGTATAAATCTCGTTAACTTATTTTACTCAAAAATATATATAAAAAATGTATATTAAATATGACTAAATTAAGAAACTTGGTAACAATAGTTTGAATTAATATCAAATTGAATGGAGAAGATTAACAGAAAAAAAGTTGAAGAAAAGTTTAAGTTCCAACTTCTAAAATATATTAATCTAAAGTTGATTAGGTTGGTTTATGTTAACAAAATAAATAACTAGAGCCGGTGTTGCATCAAACGAAGTATTTGGTTAGTCAAGTTTTGAAAAGTGAAACGCAAGGGTATTGCGTATGCAACCATGCGGTGTGTGTTGTTGCTGACAAGGAAGGAGCTGGAGCTGCTGTTTTGATACGCTCTTGTTCTCCCGTTAGTGGTAATGCCAAATACTATTATATATAGCACAATCATAATTGCTATCAAATTAACCATTTTGTTAATTGTTTCTGCGTACCTCGATGGTGACATTTAAATGTTTTTTTGTGTTACTGATTCAGTTTATGGATGAATAAAGGGATAGATGATGATTAGATGGTCTAGGTCATTCAAGTGACTTCTTAACGTGGATGCATTATGGATTATTCATATTCTCTTAAAAAGGAAAAGAAAACAATCTTTTTGAGAGATGATTATGTGGCCTTCTTGTGTGAAAAAGAATAAATCATCACTAGTTTGTAAATTTTTTGCTTATTTCAGCTGGTAGTGTGTACAAGGTGAAGACTTCTGAGTGCCATATAGTGGCTATCCATTGATAGAAGTGTGCGAATAAAATTGAAAATAATTCATGGACTCTTGGGTGCTAATTAACACCTAGAGAGAGAAGAGGAAAAAATATAGACATGAGAGGTGATAAAAAGAAAGGAAGATAAAGAAAAATGATGGGTGTTAACAAGGTGTTTGGTATAAGTGTTTATATATCATTAATCAAATAAAATGTATGTGTAACCATTACTGTTATCGCTAATCCATAGCAGGAAGATGGATGATTAATTGGAAAGGTGAGGCTTTCAGTAGAGGTTCAGCATTGTTGTTACAATTTACAATATGTATCATTCTTTTCTCCTTCTTGGATCAGTAACAGACTCACAGTTCAATTAACTCTAGCAGAAAGACTACAATCTCTTGTTTTTATTATAAGAAACTTACATAAATTTTATAGATTCATTTTATAATATTGGACAATGTCACAGGGTTGGATGCCATTCAACAGCGCCGAGGTCTGAAAACTGAGAAACCTATACTTCTCACTGGTCCTGGGAAGGATAGTTCCTTTCCCTCCCTTTTCATCTGTTTGAGATGCTTTTGAGGAAAATATTTGGTTAAAGTTTTGCACTGCCATTTGACTTGTCAAGTCAAAGATATCTATATTCTAGTTCTTTACCATCAACTATTCAATATAGTTAGTTGTTTTGTTCATAAAATACAAACTAGTTGCAATTACAGACTTGCCTTCTGTCCTGACAAAATTTTATTGAGATTAAAAAAACAGAATGAAAACTGTACCATAGTAATGATCAGTAGATAGTTCAATACCATTGTATTTTAGATTTGTAATTTGTTTGCCGCATAATTTCATGGTTTCTGATTTTACATGCCTGTGATCTGTGAAATAACTTCTTGTCTAGTTTAAGTTTAATATTTTGGATTTCTGAAATAGGTTCACTCTCTGAGTTCTGAATATTGTGCTTGGCCTCCTTTAAGTTTATAGAAATCTCACATTTTCAATTAATAAGGTTGTGTCATTTTTGGAATGTAATATCTGCTTGCACCATATTCTAATATAAACCAAATTACTATTTACTATGATCATAATGATAAGTGAGGTTCTTGCTAGAAGGGGAAAAATAGGGAGGATAGGAGAAAAACAGGTTCCATCATTTAGTTTTCATCCTCTTTTTCATCATTAAATTTGTTAGCAACATGCTCTTTCATATTTTCTTTGTGACATACTCTCTTCTTTTGGGTGAAGGTGAAATTTATGTGAATCTCACTAAATATGTGGTTCTCATTCCAAACTAGTGACACCTACATGAATTTCAATCAATAGAAGAGAGTACATTGAAAAGAATGTTAGAGATTGTGTTGCTGGTACTGCTCATTCGACCATTTTCCATGCTTTTTCTTAAGGACTAAGAATATTGGTGGGGATGAGAATTTTCTTCTCAAATGTCCCTGCATATCTAAAATATGATCTTGGTTTTTGAAATAGATTAACTTCAGTGTTCTCCCAAATCTTAGGTTGGTCAGGCACTGGGTCTTTCGACTGAATGGTCCAACCATCCTCTCTATACACCTGGTAAGCTTATAGTTCAACCATCCCAACCAAATGTAAAATTGACAAATGGATATCCATGGTTTTTCAAAAGTGGAAAGTGGGTGTGACGCAGGTGGTTTGGAACTCTTAGATAGTCCAGAGCCAGAAAACATATTGGTAGGTCCACGTGTCAGTATCCAATAGGCTTAGCCAGAGCATGTCAATGCATTGTGGAGATTTGCCATTGCAGGTACCCTTTGGATTAGTGCTCCAAAAAACACTCTCAGGCCGGCCTAATAGTGTACTAGTAGGTAACTTAAGGGATAAAAATGGTTTGATGATGATTAACAGATTACGAAAATTCCCAAGGTATATTCACCTTAGACAAAAGATTAGAATGTGTCCTGTATCACCTTTTTAATTAACAAGCATATGCGCGTACAGCTGTTTTATTACTGCATCAATGCTTGCTATTTTCTTAGTAATGCCCAAGTACTAAAAGAAAAAAATCAACTTTAAGGCATGGTAAATTTTTATTCTAAAATTATAAAACTAACATAAGTTGATTTTAGCTACTATTATATAAGAGGAGTTTTATAATTTCAAAATGTACATTTTTTAATAAATAAACATCAAAACCTAAAAAAACTCCAAATTAATCATAAAATATAAGATATTTGAGAAATTTCTAATCTTTAAAGAGATTAAGATACGTCTGAGTCACTCCCTAACTAATACCAACACGGAGTTGTATTGTAAAAAAATGAGCAAAGCCTAAAACTTTAAACTCACAAGAAAGAATTAAAGAAAATAAAGAAACGAAGGAATTTAAGAAAATCATTGATGACACAAGAAAATCAAGAAGATTAGAGATCATTTTTATTTATTTTTAACATGTAACTTAGAGCAAGTTAATTAAAGTGTTTGTAAATTTAAGAGTAAATTACGCCTCTTTCCCCTAAAAGATGTGAGCATTGTTTTCTCTAGTAACAAATTTGAGTACATGACACTTTATTCCACTTTATATTCTTCTTGAATTTTTTTTAAAATTTTATGAAAAAATTACCCTTTACATTATTCTCCCTTTTTATATTAAGATACATACTTCTTTCCCTTGATAGATGCAAATATAATACATTTTACTATATTTTTATTTTTTGGTTATATGACAAACTATATTTCACACTCTCCTACCTTGAGATATTTAAATCTTATATTTTTGTCATTTTTTAAGAGATATAATTTTCTCTTTTAATAATATGAAAATATTCAACACATTTTCTTACAACTTTTTATTATAAAATATTACAATTTATATCAAAGAATAATTATATTCGGGCATCGAGTGAATGAATAACTGGGTAAATTAAAAATATTTTAGTATAATTTTAATTTAAAATATAGTTTAAATTTTCTTAAAGAATATTCTTTAACGGTAAGTTAAATGAAGTATATCATAGATTTCAATTTTCAACAATGATGCCAATAAGAGGAAAAACACTATAATAAACTCACGGAGAGTGTAATTTACACGATGTTAAGTTAAACAAATTCAACCATTTATTTTGTCACAAAAAGAAAGAATAGGGTAATAGTTTCATCTCTCACATGACTTTAATTTACTCTAAATGTAATGGGTCTTTGTTCGAGTGATGTGCTCTTATTATTATTATTATTATTATTATTATTATTATTATTATTATTATTATTATTCAATAAATTACAAATTTAAATTATTACAAAAAATACTTACACATTTTTTTAATTTATATAATATTAAAATGATATTCATATACATGTATACAAATCTACTATATATTTCCACATATTTATAAAAATAATAATATCATAAACATATTTTTAACATTTAAACTAGTATAAGAAGTTAATTAAAATCTTTTTTTTAGTATATTTTTTATACAAGATATCTATTAATAATTAATCTTTACTAAAAAAAATTGACTAATCAGTCACCTTTAATAGAATTCTCTTCTTTTAATTCACAAAACTCAAATCAACAACTTATTAAAGTTAAAAAAAATTAAATGAAAAAGAATCTTTGAAAATACATAATAGAGATGTGATGTATGTGGTTTTACAAATTCCTATCGGTAAATTAGAGAAATTGTAGATAAGGCAAACAAGTCTTTGGTGAAACTATAAAAATATGTTAGGATGTTTAGTTTAAGAAATTAAGGGAGAGGATAAATATTATATTTTTAAATCAAAGCTTTAAAAGAACTATATAATATTTTAAAAATGAATAAAAATTTAACACTTCAATAGCAGGTAATTGTAAAAAATAAAACGACCCTTCAACCATTCACCAGACCAGGTAATAACTTGAATTAGTCAGATTTACAGTTTTTTTTATTCATATTCTTTTCCGCCAATATCATCATCAACAAAGTTTTTTTTAAAACGTATTAACTTTCAACAACAAAAAATTAAAACGTATTAACTTTAAAAGAAACAAAGAGACAACTGATATGTGGAGCCATTAATAACATGCGAATCCATGTTAAAAGTATGTTTTCATAGTATGAAGTGTTATTTTTATTGAAGGCCACTTACGGTTTTTTTTTTTTTTTGCACTCTTCAAAGGCTCAAATTACATTAGGATCTGAGTGAGATAAATATCCCAAAACATTCTCAAATTCCAAATAAAGCATCAATCTTTGCCGTACTATACATATTTCATCCAAGATATGATATTTTCAGCATTACAGTCAATAGTTATTCCTTTCGCTTAAACAATTACGAATCATATTATTTAAGCAATCGAATGTGATGTAAAAGATGATGCTTTACGCAATACGGAAGACAAAAAAAACTGAAAAGGGACAACAATGACATTTTTGCTAATAGGTTTCTGTCATTCATATCTGCATTATCTCAACAAGAACAACAACAAAATCTTTTCATTATATGAGGTTGCTTGGCTACATGGATCAAACAGTGCCATGATATTTTATTACGAATCATGTTATAGACAGAACATTAACCTCTTAATAGTTTCACTTTCACCTATAGTTTTTTTTTCATGCCTTCATTCCTCTAATAGATGTGCCTCTTGCTTTAACTTACATTCTACACACTCTGCCTTACTTCCACCACTCGAAAAAAAAAAAAGATACGTGCCTCTAAAACTCGTCGCCACATCTCTCCAACTAGAATTATATCATCCACACAACAGAGCATGCATCATAACATTGACTCTAAGATGCACATTAAACACATTGATATCATCCTACAGTTATTAGAAAAAATCGCTATAACCCCACCTTAAGTTCTCATACTATTTGTGACTCCCCCAGGCTCATACATATCCTTGATTTGATGCAACTTACACTACTTTCTTCTTTTAAGGTCTTCTCCCAATATCCGTCTTCACAACTTATCAGCTTATCATATGCTCTCTTTGTATTATTTATTGAATCGACAAAGAGCCAGTTGTCGATCTTATACAGCGATTATAGGTATTTTGGTAGTGCATATGCAACACAGCAAGATAATTACTAACCAAGTTGGTTCTTGTTCTCACCGAAGCTCAAACAACTAATTTACTACTAGAGGGGGAAAGGGATTGCCTCATCCCCATCTATCTATATCAGGAAAAGAATCAGAAATTATAATATCTGAATCATAAATTACATAAGCTTGATTGAACCTTAGTTAAAAATTCAACCTGTATCACCACCTCCTGCAGATGCAATAGATTGAGCTAACTCAGACTTCAACAAAAGATACTTTTTCCAAATTTTAACCCAAAACTCTAGTTAAAGCAATTGACTTGATAAAATTGGAGAATTCTCAAGAAATTTGTTACCAATAACTATGATATGAAGAATATTACTGGTTGAGAAAATATATTTTTGGGTTAACAGTCAGCAGATTAATGATACCAAAATAGGAAAACTGTGGCTTAACAATTCTATTATTTTGCATCAAGTGCCCTCTATTCCTGAAACTCTATGAAATAATACATTACCCAGTACATTGTACCTTCTCACAACATTTCCAAAAACCTAAAGTTGCTTGAACCGCTCCAACATTTTCAGCCAAACCAGCAATTTCCTACTAAACATTCAACAATTCTAATAAATACGGATATGTTGTAAATCTCTAGAATAAAGAAATCCTTTTAAAAACAATGCAACAAAGTTTCCATCACCCAGTTTTCCAATTTGAAATATGAGTACTGTTAATACTTCAGCATGAGTCAAAATTACTCAGACTAATAAGCTCTATCATTCATGGGTAAGCGCCATTAAAATAACAAAATAAGGTTTCAGTCTTCAATACTAGAGACCGAGCTAATAGAAAATAAAAAAGAAGCTCCTTCATATTACCTTAGACGTGTATAAAGTATATTGAATTGCATGGCAAGCATCTTGCTACTTGATTCACCTGTGGCTTTATATTAACTGCCACAAGGCAAAAAAAAATCAAGCACTCTGCAGAGTGTGAAGAGATAGTATACCAGAAGAAATACACAAGAACGAAGGAACTAGATTTTCAGATGACACCCATTTTCATATTTTCATTCAACCAAAATCTAGTATACAAATGAACAATCTCCGAAAGCACAGCTTGCAAAAGTTGCCAAAAACAATACTAAATCATTAGATATTCAGATACTTACGTCTGTACTACTCATATCGGGCATCCAATTGAATATTAATAGCTTCATATCTGCAACAAACAATCTTGCAAATCACAAAATGTGACTACCTGTAGAGAAGGAGGTCACATTCTCCATAGAAAACAGAAGGAAAAAAGAAATTGAGGAAGTCATGGCATCCAACATACCTATATGGTCAATTAATGACCCATTCTGTTGGTCCAAAGGAAGTTAGCAACAATAGAATTGTTCCACTCAAACACACAATGGAAGTTAGCTGGGTGCAACGCTTTTAATGCCTTGTCTTTTTGAAGAAACAATGCTTCAGCCTGACCCTCAGCCTTATTCACAAATTTCCTACATGCTAGGACACAACCGCCTATAAAATTCGTTGAAGTCAAGACGGAAAAAGAGAAACTTTAGATCAACATGCTGCTGTACAGGCAATTGAGAAATGAATCCCTCTTGCAATGATGAATACTCCTTAGCAATTGCATCCAGATCTTGCTCCATATTTCGTAGAAATTCACCAGCTCGTTGTGTTAGGGCTTTTCTCCCATCAGCAATCCAGGATCCTTGTTCTGCAGATTTATCACTTAGTTGCTTTCGAGATCGTGATTGATTCTTGTCTCGAGAGGATAGGGAGGATTCTGTGAATCTGAAACAAGCACATGATCAAATGTCAGACGTGGCATATATTTATGTTTTCCAGGGTGGATAGGTATACAAAGGAAAAAGTAAGATCATTACCTTGCTTGCAACTCATGAATACCTTCATACAACCGATCCGCACGGCTCCGAAAACGTAATATAAGATCAAAAATTACAAATAGTGACTTGTAAAGAGACTGGGAAAGCTCTCCAAGGAGAGATTTCTCTACAATAGAATGCAGATATTTTTCATGAGCAGCAAGTAGATCATCAAGATCCTTGGCTACTTCCATCTCAGCCAAAAAATTTGACCATGATACCTCCAACACTTCAAACATTATATAATATTGCAAGTTTGAAATGAAGTGATTGATTTCAACCCACAGAACCTGACAGCGCCTCAATGTCGAAACTAACTGCATCTTTACTGCATGTTGCAATCTGGTGAAGGAATTAGAGGTAATGCAGTTTGGCTTCATGGTCTTCCAGGCTCCAGTAAGCGCATGTTCCACTCGTCTAAGCTTCCACAGAAAATTAAAAATTCTTAAATACCTTGCCATCACAGATTCCGTGAACACCGTATCAAGTGGAACTCTAGCATCGTATTCTAGTGAAAATACATCCCAGCCCCTATCACCGCTTTCATGTGGCATCATTTTAACCCTGAGCCTATCCAAAATTTCAGGATCATCATACTGAGCATTAGATGCCCGAATTGCAGTTTCCAGCAATCCCGAAAGTTTAAAAGAGCTTATAGTGTTAGCCGGCTCAGAAAGTTCAGGCCCAACGATATCCATCAGATACTGCACAAAATCACCTTGCCCAAGCAACAAATACTGCTTAATTGCAAGACAGTGTTCTTTGAACTTGTACCTCTTGAAAATCACATCCAACAAATGCTTATCAATCCTCTTTGAAGCTTCATCCACCAAAAACTCAAGGGTATCCGTTTCTCCATATCCAAAACCACCTCTTCTCGCCGTTGCTCCATGATCAGCAACAACCTCGGTCGCAGCATCAGCCCAACCATGATCCTCACAACAAACGCGAAGAAAATTAATGGATTTCCCGGTCCTCAATATCCTCTGTGCAAGCGAAGGTGAGATAAACAAAGGAAGCATGGAATCATGGAGCCTATACCCTTCTCTCCAGAGGGACTCAGCCTTCACAGGCTGTCCAACAATGAAAAACTCCGCAAAGATATCCTCCAACTCCCCTTCCAAAACCCACCTCCTCACCATCTCAAACAGCGAAGAACACACCCTCTGCAGCAACCTCCTCATGAACTCATGAACCAACGGATCACCATGCTGCGCGTGCAAATGAATCGCCCCCGCCATCGCCCCGCCGCGCAAAACCCTGCACTTCTCAACTAAATCAGCCATCAGCCTCATCTTCACCAAGGGCTCAGCAACCCAGACCGCAAGCCTCCTGAGCGAAAGGTAGTTCCCGGAGCTCGCGGATTCCGAAACCAAAGGAATCGGGTTGGAAGCCTGAGCCTCAAGAACCGCCAGCAGCTTATAATACTCACTAAGCTCGTCCTGCAAAGCGGAGCAAAAAGCCTGGCCCACAGTTCCCACATCTTCATTGGGAAACCGATCCATACTCAGCGAAATGTAACCGCTAACGTTTCTAAACAAAACCCCCAATTCACAGAGATTGTAAACCATACTCCTAGTGGCTCGGGGAACCCTAATTGAATCAGGTATCACATAACGCTTACTCTCGCCGTCAAATTTCACGAACTTACCATCCACTCCTTGGCAAGCATAGAGCACGTCTTGGACGAGAACCTCTTCCGACACCTCGTTTTCTTCCTTGACTAGATCGACGAACTCGCGAAACGCGACGTCGCGGCGGTTCTCGGGGTCCTTGGAGATGAGGAGGGCGCCGTTGTCGTTCCAGGGTTTTTTGTTGGAGGTAGGTTCGGAGAAACTGAGGTTGGGGAGGAGAGGGGTGGTGGTTGCGGTGGTGGTGTGGCGATCTTCGGAGACGATTTTGAGGAGGTAGATGACGGCGAATTTGTTGTTGACGCTTTGGGCTTTGGAGGAGAATTTGGAGAAGAGGTCGGCGAAGGAGAGGGCTTCGGAGGAGTGGCCGTGGGTAGCGAGGCGGCGCTTGATGGAGTCGGCGATGGCGGCGGCGTCGGGGGCGACGGAGGGGGTGAGGCGGCTGGAGAGGATGCGGAGGGCGTAGCGGAGGGAGTTGCGGAATTCGGGGGAGTTAGGGTTTAGGGGAGGGGAATTTGGGGGGAGGTTTTGGGAGAGGAGGCGGTGGACTAGTTCCTTCACCAGATCTGGAAGCTTCTGCTGGTCTTCTTCTTCCTCCATCATGCTGCTGCAACCAACTTTCTCAATGGAGTGGAGTGAGTGTGAGTGTGAGTGTGGGAAAAAAAGGAATGCTTTTTTTTATTTTTTGAAAAACTCTCGATCTCTCCCTCACCACTCTCTAAGCAACAGTAGCAACTAAGGGATTGCAAATGTCCAATTCAATGCCTCAAATCTCAATGGTGCCGTCTTCAGATGACTTTTTTTTTCTTTTTTCTTGTGTCTTATTTTTATTTTTGGTAGGTGGATTTTGTGTTTCCATTAACATTTTTCTTTGGGATTCAGTAACCATCAATTAACTTGGTTCATTTTCTTCTTTAACTCAACCTCTAAAAATAAACTTCAGATTCAAATTCAAATACCTAATTAACACAAATGATAATAGTTTATGATTTTTAATCAAGTAATTCATGACTCACGTCTTAATTTTAAATATGAAATAAATTATATTAAAAAGTGAATAATTATTTTGGTTAGTAATTTATATATGAATTTAACTAAAGAGTTTGATTTAGTGTAAAAAAAACATTACATGTTATTATGACAAGTTTATACATTTTTCTAATAACTATTTTAAAATTTATATTAGGATAACTTTATTAGTTTAGACTTTAGAGTAAATATAAATCCAAACATTTCAGCCTAATTACACATTTTGTCCCTAATCTTTCAATTTTAGCAAATTTTATCATTCATTTTTTCTTCACATTTTCCCCTTTTTTCATCAAATTAATATAAAAAAGGTATTTTGCATTGTAATTGATTTGCTTATTATTTAAAAGTATAAAACATAATCAGATTAATTTCAATTATAATCACAACTAATTTGAGTTAAAAAAGGATAACTTGTATTGTAATTAATTTAGTTTAAATTAAAAATATGATTTGTATCATAATTTATTTGATTATAATTAAAAAGGATAGATTGTATCATAATTAACTTAGTTTTGATTAATCAACAACAATTGACAAGCAGTTTGTATCTTTTAACCAAATGGTATATTTGAATCTTGATTGATTTTTGGATATAAAATAGATCATGTTGGGAAGGAAATACCCAACTTTTAAGATCCTTAACGAAAATTAGTGACGGCTTTTGGTAGGGGCTACTTCATTGTTTTGTTTTTTTTTTTTTTTGTTGAGTATTCATTATAATCTAATTTTCTACATATGTAACGAAAGCAATTTGTTATTGGGTATTTCTGTAAAAAAATGAAAGTAAAATGGAATGTAAACTCAGAGAAAAAGGAGGTGAGAAGTGAGAACAACATGCATGGGTCGTGCTCAATTCAATGTCGTCGCAACATAATTTTTTTCTTGTGCTTTGTTCTTTTTTTGTTGGGCTTACGTTCTTGGAAAATGTTATTCTCGTGTCACTGAAGGCTCTTTCTACCTCTTACTTTTTCAAAAACAGGCAAAAAGACACTCTTGTCCTCTTTCTATTTTTCTACACCTCACGAAAAACACTTTTTTTTTCTTTAAAATTTTAGATTAACAGAATTCTGCTTTCATTATGCATCTAAATCCTGATGCAGAATCCCAATTTTATTATATATATATATATATATATATATATATTTACTTTTAATTATTTAATTACAATATAAGTTATCTTTTTAATAGTATCAAATTTTCTAATTGTATGTGGATTTTATATCAAATTTTCCCAAGATCTTGTTTCTTATGGATTTTATTGTTGATGTAGGTTTACCGAATGATTTTATTGTAGAGTTTTTTTGTAGCAATTTTTTTCAGTAACATTTTTTTAACAAAACGGTGTTTTTAGGTGAAATAGTCTATTAAGAGCATCTACAATGTGTAGTTATTTAGATGAATTATTTATTATAATTCTGTGGAGTCTTACAATTCCACATAAATTTAAACATTTTATATCAAATTTACTCAATTGTTAAGGATGTTGAAGTGTCTTATTAACTTAATTTTAAAGGTCTTATAATGTTTGAAAATATTTTATTTATGATATTAATTTGTTACGCAACACTGTGTCATATGCTCCATTGGGAAAAAAGGTTAATCTAGTGCAAAAATATTAAACAATGTTGCTTAAAGTTAAATAACTTACATAAACACTTTCATTCAATTTTTTTTAAAGGAGATTATAAATAAGTCAAACTTAGTTGATTTAGAGTGTGTTTAGTTCAGTTTTTTCTTTCTTTTCTTTAAAAGTAGAAGTCACACAAAAAAAAATTCATATAAAACTCTTAAAAATGAGTAACTTTTTTATATAACAAATTTTGAAAAAAAGGCTCTTAATTAAGTTAGAAGGGAGAATATTTTTCACAATTTATATGCAATTTGTTTACTCAATCCCTTCATTGAGTACCAATCCATCCTAAAACGTCATTTTTTAAAAAGAATCGTTGACCTCTCATTTCAAGTACTTCACCAACTTCCCCGTTAAATAATTGTGACATAAAAAGAATATTATTAAAATGAGTAAATAATAGAAGTAAATAAAATTTTGATATTTTTCTAAAAAAACGAGGGATTTATAATAATTAAAAGATAAAAAAGTAAAAAAAAAACAAAGAAGTGTAAATTATTTAAATTCACATAATTTATCTCTCCTAAATTCACATAATTTATCTCTCCTATTGCATGATTCAATTGAAGTGAAAGAAGAAATGAATTTATTTTTAGACCACACAAATTTTTTATTTTATTATAGTAGTGAAAACAACTTTAAAGTTTTAACATTTTTTCCATAAAGAAATTGAAATTTATTCATTGGAAAGAAATTAAATATGTAGTAAGTGAACCATTGGTCAAAAAAGAAAACGAAATTAAAGGCAAAATAACTCCCCAAAATAGCTTTTGGGAGGATTAATAACTCCTCAAATCATGACTTTTTGGGAAACAGTTACAAATTACAATGCAAGAAAATAAATTTGAGAACCAAACAAAAACACATTACCATAATTATCATCATTCTTTCAGTTAGGGAAAACAGTTACTGTACAAGCAAAAAAAATGACGTCAACGAAGACAAGTTCAAAAACAAAATCAACAAAAGATAAAAAAAAAAAAAAGTGTTTTACTTTTTAAACGTCGCGTGCGGGAAGGGTCACTTGGACCACCTTGTTGTATTGGCAACGTATCGTTAGGAACGAGACCAAAATTATTTTTTTATTTTTTTATTTCCCGAAACTCAAAACCAAATAATAAAAAAAACAGAAAAAAATAATAATACCGTAATAATAGAGACATAAATAAATAAAATAAACAAATCAAGGGAAGAAAAGAAACAACGAAACAGAGCACAATACAAGGAAATCAATCCTGCGATTTCGAAGCAGAAGAAGGACAAGAACAAAAAACGTTGGTATTTTTATTCTTCTTCTTCTTTAATATCCATATGCATACCAACAAGACACGCTTTTTTCTTCAATCTCCATAGCGGGGGGTAATTTCCGTAACCCCCGGAGCTCTTCGATGCTTTTTCTCGTCGTTTGTTTCACTTGCATTATGATTTTTTCATAATTTTCCCCCCAATTGTTTTGTTTGACACACGCACGCAGATAAGGCTCGGAATTCTCAACTGGGTTTTTTTTATATTTTTTTATTTATTTGTTTGTTTTATGTGTTTTTTTGAAAATTTCACATCTTCGTGGTTTATTGTTTCTTCCCCTCTGATTGGTGATGGTTTTGAACGTATGTGTTCAAGATTCGTCTGCATTTGCCTGTCATGTGATTTATTTTTTGTTGCTCTATGATTTTATATGTGGGATTGGTTCTTTCATATAATAAATTGTTAAATGGTTGTTGTTTGAAATGTTGCTCTTATTTTTTTTTCTTCTGTTTGTTCCGGTTTTTGATTGGTTGGATTGAGTAGGAAAAGGTAGTATTTTTGGCAAAGCTAGCCAAAATGCCTATGCTGCTAAATTGAAGTTTCGGGTTCTTCTTTTATATCTGTGATTTTCTGTCTCTTTTTTTATCTCTTTGATGGATAATTTGAATGAGGGAAGAGATAAGGGATGGTGATCCATATCATGATTCAGTTTTTTGTTGAATTTAAGGTTTATGAATTGCAAGATGCCATTAAGCAATAGACTTTGTTTGCATTAGCATCATTGCATTAGAAAACAAAGAACTAAGATGAGGGTCAATGTTAGTGAATAGGGAGAGAGATGTCCTATTCAGCAACGTGTTTGAAAATGTATTTGGGTTTTGGATTTTCCCAGAAAAACAAACCCCCCGGGCCCCGGGTGGGGGGGGGGGGGGGGGGGTCCAGGAAGAAACTACTGTTTGCATTTATGATTTTTTGTTTGTCTATGTTTTTTGTTCTATTCACCCTCCTCAAAGCTCAAGCAGTTTGAAGCTTTGAACATATAATTTAACAATTTCATTATAGTTTAGCTGTTGGAATGACATTGTTTGGTAACAAATATTTGTTCTTCTTGACTTTGCATATAAGCTGGCTGTGTTTGCTTGATATTTGCAAAAGAAAATTATGTTTCTGCTGTGCTTCAATGACTAAAAATACTGACTTATTTTAATTTCTATATCATGCGAAAATTGTCATTTATTCCTCACCTAGTGGGAGAAGACTTTGTCGTTGTTGTGAAAATTGTCACTTATTAATTGATCCATGTTAGCATGTATTGACAGTGAAGGTCCAGTCTGCGGATATGCATTTTTGGGGTAACTATGTAACAAGATGTTCTTTTCATGTTTCAGACATTTTTCTTTTCTTGATTCCAGAAATCATGGTCAATACTGCTAAAAGAAACTTTTTGTTTACTTGAAGTTTTCCAGAAATGCTAAAGCTGTCAAATTTGCAGTTAATCTAGTTACTATTGCATGTGAATGTAGCTTAACTTTCTTAAATTATCCTACTGAAACTCTATCAGGTCATCATTCCGACTGAAAAATCACATCTTAATTGGTCTTGCATGTTTCTTTCTTTCTCTTCCCCCCTATTTTGGTGTAAAGAATATCAAAATTTGACTATAATAGCATCTACTATGTAAGTTCTTATGCATTGACCCTTTAACTGTATAACAGATGTAGCATGCCATAAAAGCAGGAGCTCTTGTTCCTTGTCATCTAGAAAGAAATACTGTAGATCTGGGTTAGCAATGGCTCCTGGAAGCAGTGTTTTCAAAGAAGTTCTTGAATCTCACCTGATGTCTTCAGATTATGAAATGGGAAAAGCTAAATCTGAGGCCAAGAGTAACAGTACATCTACAAAATCTAGCATTGGGTTGAGTGGAAAGAGTGGAATTAGTTCAAACAATGGCGTGTATGAATTACTTGGATGCCCCGTTTGCAAGAATTTGATGTATCCCCCAATTCACCAGGTGCAGTGCTTGCAATTTCTTATTATGGGGGTCTTTGTGTGTTAGATAAACTTTTTCTTGAGATGCATGCTGCACACATGAAATAGATATAGGCATACGGATAGTGGCATTATGATTTTTATCTCCATAGTCCTTGTAGGATGGTTGCATTTGAAGATAATATCACTTGCATACTTATCTTTCACTGCAAAGGCTGCATCATGCGGCTAAATGCTGGTGCATATTAAACTTAATTTTCATAACCTTAATTTCTAGACATTGTGGGATAAGTTTAGTCATTGATCTTGAGTGAAACATGGAGAGATGTAGTGATCAGAATGAACCTTTGGGGTTTGATGAAATTGTCATACCTATCTATTCAAATTTTTTGTAATGTGAGTTACATGATAGTTATCCATCCAAATTTGCTCCCCGTCTGTTGTCATTCATTTTCTCATTAGTTTAACAAAAGTAGATATTTTGGACTATACCAACAATAGTTAATAGATAAAAACCTTAAGTTTGTTGCCTTTTATAGTCACTTTCTATTTTTGAATTTGAATTAGATACCCTGCCCATCCTGCAAAAGGAAGTTCAGGAATGAGACTTGCTGATTCTAAGCCTATATTTATAAATACTATGGTTAAAATGCTAAGGTCGCTGGATTTTAATTGAGATTTACCCTCAAGGGGGTAGGAAGGAGAGGCAAGAAGACAATTGTGAAAAAATTGACTTTAGTGTTGTTATTGTTGGACCTTCTCACTGAAGGCTGTGGACATATAATCCACATGTATTGTGTGGCCTATTCTACTGTCTGAGAGGACTGTTGTATTGTTGTATATGGCTGTTATAACCTGCTGAAAGTCTTTAATCATTATTTTCACTTCACATGATTACTGTGAATTTACCCTGTCTTGTAAATTTCTTATAAATTTCTAATATTTTGCACTCGGCTGCATCGTGTTTTCCAGTGCCCAAATGGCCATACATTATGTTCCCATTGTAAAGTTGAAGTCCATAATATCTGCCCGTCCTGCCATCATGATCTTGGGAATATAAGATGTTTGGCTTTGGAGAAAGTGGCAGAATCATTGGAGCTTCCTTGCAGATATCAGAGTCTTGGTTGCCATGATATATTCCCGTACTATACTAAGCTGAAGCATGAGCAAAATTGTGGATTTCGTCCATACAATTGCCCCTATGCTGGATCTGAGTGCTCTGTGATGGGTGATATTCCTACTCTTGTTGCCCATCTCAAGGATGATCACAAGGTTGACATGCATGATGGATGCACCTTCAATCATCGATATGTCAAAGCAAATCCACATGAAGTTGAAAATGCCACATGGATGCTAACTGTAAGTTATTTATAATTATAATAGCTGGACTGTTTGATGATTTGATGTGCTATTATTTCTCAGAGTGGCGTTTTTTACATGTTATTTTTTGTTATTTAATCAGTGTAGTCTGATGCCATATCCCCTAATGCGTAACATTTAATTTTATGTGAGCAGTGTGCACATGGTCATACTCTTTTCTTTTAAAAAGTTCTACTTCTTGACTATTTTTTATTCAAAGCAAGCAATGTTCAGAATCAACATGGGTCACATGACATACGTAGGCTTGGTCTTTACTTTTGATGAATATTTTGAACTCATGGAATTTAGTTGCACGATGGAATTCTTTCTTCTCTTTGATGCTTCTAAACATTTTTTTTTTATGTCTAAGCTAATATAATGGATCCACCTTTCATTTTCTGGATACATGTCATCACAAATTCTATAGGAGTTTAATGGTCATATATACTCATATCAGTGTAAAACAGTTTTACACTTACATTCATCATATATGTTTAGTTTATTAACTTTTACAGTAATTATCATGGATGCCGTGTAAAATTGCTTACATTATCAATGTATAACCTATTTCTCATCTTATAGTGACCTCATTATGTTAATTTCTAGCATATACCTAATATAAAGAACTCCACTTGACATGTTGAAGTCTCTTTCATGCAGGTTTTCAATAGTTTTGGAAGACATTTCTGCTTGCACTTTGAGGCGTTCCAGCTTGGCTCGGCTCCAGTGTATATGGCTTTTTTGCGATTCATGGGTGATGACAATGAAGCAAAGAAATTCAGCTACAGCTTGGAGGTTGGTGCAAATGGGCGCAAACTTATATGGCAAGGAATTCCAAGGAGCATTCGGGACAGTCATAGAAAAGTTCGAGATAGTCAAGATGGACTTATAATTCAGAGGAACCTAGCCCTTTATTTTTCTGGTGGAGAAAGACAAGAGTTGAAGTTGAGAATCACTGGTCGTATATGGAGAGAAGAATGAGACATGTAAATATAATGTTATTTAGAGATGTAACCATTGTTTTAAGATTTTGCTCTCTGGCAAAGAATGAAGCACTGTATCTGCTTAAGTTAATCTCTCCATAGATTTCTCTTTCATTTTCCTTTTTGAACAAAACCATGTGCTTCTGAATCTGAATATTGGAAATCAAACTTACACAGTTAAGTTTTTTTTTTTTTTTTTTTGCTCTAAGCTTTGGTGCGCTAAAGATATTCTCTAGTTAATACTCAAGAGTAATATAAATAACTTTCAAGCGTAGAAGCCAAACTTACAGGAGAGAATCGAGGACTTGTTTTTCACTTTTTTGTTTTTGTTAGTTTTAAAATTATTTATATAATTTTAAAAATAATTATTATAAAAATTAATAATCTTATTATATATGATAGATTATGATTGGATGAAGTATATAATCATTTTTCTCCTTAAAAAATTCTACAGCTGTTTTGTGTTTTTTGCAGGCCCATGAAAATTTTGTTCCAAAGGAAAAATAAATTGCAACTTCTAAAGGCTCATCAGAACGTGGCATTGTGGTGTAGAAAAAATTAAACAAACATAACAAAAGATGATGATTAATGATTTAGTGATTACCCTCGGCCGTATTATTCTTAGGTTAAAAATAAAATTTTGCTTTCAGAAAATTTGAGGTCAATTTTGCTATTAAAACTTAAAAAATGTTTTCTAAATATAGTAAATATTTTTATCATTAGAATTGCTACAATTAATTTTAAAAACTAAAACTCTTTTCTTTCTATACAACGTCATAAATCTTGTATCATTTGTTTAATTTTTATAATTTTGGCTTTCGTGATATGTGATAAATTATTATATTTATTAGTTACTGATTAAATTTAATATATTAATTAAAATATACTTACTTTTAATTTTTTTTTAATTTGAGTTTTGATTTGTATTTTTTTATCTTGTTTTAAAAAAAAAAATAATTTAGTTAAATGGTGAAGAAATCCATTCAACATGGATTTTATGAATGTAACACTCGAAAAAATTAACAACATGTCTTACTCGGATTTGACAAGCCTTGGTGTAGTATATTCGAATTCAGAAAATCTAACATATTTAAATAAAGAAAGAGAAAAACTTTATCTTCTAGCAAAAAGATAAAGATCACATATTTTTCTATTTATATTATCTTAGAAGAGAGATTGAGATTTGATTATCCAATCTCACCTCTATAAAAGGGGATCATCAAGGAATAGGTAAACCAACTTCATTTCAATCTTTCTATTAATACTTATTCACCTTTAGGCCGCTAACTTGAGCGTCAAAATGTGTTTTTCAGGTGAACGTTGTGAAAAAGTTCTACTAACTTTGATAAAAACACAACCAATAAATTAATATTTTTATTTGTTTATCTCATTTTAATTTGGATAAAAAATAACATGAAATTGAGATAACAATTTTGGTCTATTTATAAAAATAATATAAAACAATACTACACAATTATATAAATATTTTAATAATTTTTTTAGGTCCCTCTAGTCCTGGGCTTGTACAGCCGCTCATTCAGACATAGCCCAAGGCCCTAGTCCATAGTAATAAAACAAAAGTTTAATAAGTTAATGCTTGAATAAGCATTTATAAGAAAAGAAGATGAGATAATTGAAATACAGTAAATTATTTTCATAAGTTAAAAATAGTTAATGCATAAATCAAAATTAACCTTGAAAGAATTTAATATGATTTTTTTACAAATTAACTTATGTGTAAACTAAATTTAGCTCATTGAAGAAACTTATTTTTTTTTCTCCCATAAATGCTTATAGAAAAAATTATTCAAATAATACTTAAGCATATACTTTTAGTGCTTAAATTATGTTTGATAAGAGTTTTTAGTTAGCTTCTAACTTGTTTTATTAGTCAAAAAAATGTTGTTCAATAAGTGAGTTTTTTAAAATAATTTTTAACGTTTTTTGAAACGTTAATTTTTTTATATTTTTTTATCCTTAATGTATTTATCAAATTTTTTAATAATCATATTTAAATAAATCTAAATTTTATTATTTTTATTTTTTTACTCATTCATATGTTTGCTGCCTCTTTTTTTCCCCAACGTGTAAACCCCCTCATTTTATTGTTTTTTCTTTTTTTACTTATTTATATGTTTTATTTTTTATATTATGTTTTGGATATTTCTATACTAAATTCTTAATTTAATTATTATACTATTTATTCTATTAATTTAATATTATAAATCAAGACATTGATAATGCTAAATGATATGTTTGTTTTTTTTGTTATTATATTTTACATTTTTTTATGCTGTAATATTTATTTTAACCATGGTATCACTTATAATATTTAATTTATTATTTCAACACTATATTTAGTCTATTATTTTTTGAATAATTTTATATAAGATGATTTATTTTAACTATTACACCAATTAACATAATAAAAGTATAATGTCTATTTAAGTGTATTTTCTTATATTATTTTAAATTTGATTAAAAATATTTTAAAAAATAATATAAGATTAACCGTAGAACTTAACATGAAAAAATGTAACATAAAATAGTGGAATATAAATGTTTATCTTTATCATTTTATATTTTTTTAACTACTTTAACAATTAATTTTACAAAATAATTCTAATTTAATAATTTAGTTTTTCAACTTTCAATTATCAACTAATTTTTCAACTTTCAATTATCAACTAATTTTTCAACTTTCAATTATCAACTAATTTTTTAACTTCTAACTAATTTTGTACGTTAGTATAAATTTTTTTGAGTAAATAATACATGCATATTGTAAAACTTTTTAAATAGTCATCTAATAATAAGTTGTTCATTGAGTTTTAATAATTACCTTAAAGTTTATACTTATGATGATTTTTAATTAGTTAAGAGAGTAAACTTGACATTGACAAATCATGATACTAAACTCAAATTTTTTTATGTAATTTTATAAGTATGATAAATTTATTTAATTTTACAATTTCTATATTAAGAGTGATATCAATCATGCATGATTTTTAATCAATTAACAGTGTACAAATTTTTACACTAAAAGTATGTCACGGTTAAACTCATAATAAAATTTAAAGTACATATGAGAATGTTTTGAAGAATAACAACATATTTTTAATGTCTTAAAACTTTAGTATATCCTATAAAGTTTTGGGCAACAATGATAATGGGGTTATATAGCGAGACAGACAGGTATATATTACTTTTGGGATAGACTTACACCAAATATGTAATCATGATATAGATTAATCCTACAATTCATAATATCTTAATAAATATGATAATTTTAAAATATTTTATGATTGTCAACTAATTAATTATAATCGATCATTAGATTATTTGATAGATTTTTTTAACTGTTTATAAATATTATTAAAAAAATAATGTTTTCTACAAATGTTTCTCATAGTAAAGTTTATATATTTTTTCTTCTTATGATATACATTTTTCACCCTTAATATAGATTGAAAAAATACTACATAATATTATTACAATAAAATGCATAAAATAAAGAATATAGGACAGTGAATTTTTTAAGATAATTCATATGGCGATTATATTATACATTTATTTTTCCTATTTTCTAATAAGTGTATTTTTAACGAATCAGAAATAAACTGTTATCAAGATAATAAATACAGACAAATAAATATACTTAATTGTATGAACAAATTGTAAAAATATATTACTTTAATAATTTTGATAAATAAATAATTTAAAAATCAAATCAATCAAATGATCTAATTTATTAGTTAAAGATAACCAATTAATTATCATTAAATATATTAAAGTTGTCATATTTATTAAGATACTATAAATCATAAGATTAACCTATCCCAAGAGAGTAAATTTGGTGCAAATCATGGTGTAAACCGATCCTATTCCATTACTTCTTCTTTTTTTTTTTTTTTTTTTTATGTAATACAGGTATATATTACTAAATGAAAATGAAATGCAAGGGATCTCGTATCGTATGAGCAGGGTGTTACGTACGTACTTGCCATTACCAGCATTTTGATTTGCACGTTCGTTGTGTTAATTTTGCTGTCAGAAGAGATGAGAATAGCAATAACCATATAATGAAGACAACACCAAAATAGTAGGTAATGAACGAAAGACGTGCATCCATCGTGGGGGCACGTACATTGCATACAACACAACACAACCTACAATCTGTTAGCTTCTGGTTTTTCGGTTAAGTTCTTCATCACCTACCCGACATTCCCGCAAAAAACAATAACATGTGCCTTTCTTCCCAAACCAAGCTTCATTACAAAACTTAGAAACTAAAGAAATATACAAATTTGTCCCCTTCTGCATTTCCCATTTCCTGAGTCTTTGTTTTTTTATTTTTTATTTTCTCCTCCTAATATTCTTCTTTGTCGCCCTCTTATTGTCTTTGCCATTATAGAACCTAATTCATCGCAAGTTTCCTGAGGTAACAACATCGAGATAATGTCTTTCATTTGTATATTAGGAGGGCTTAAATTTTTAATGAAGCGTTCCCTGTCATTATGTTGTTTTTATGCTGGGTGGTTTTTCTCCTGTCAACAATGCCAACACACATTCGCAATGACACAATCCTGCATTTTTTGCGTCTTATTAGGGAAGTTCATAAACAAGAAATTTATTACTTCTTCAAATCTCGAAGAATAAGAGAGAATTTTGGGTATTATTCGATGTATATTACCATTATGTTTGTGTGTTGAGTGATCCTATAGGAACAAATGGTTAACTTTTTTATTGATTGTGTTTATCGCCTCTAAAATTGTAGAAGAATAGTGTTCATCGCTTTTGATTTCTTCTTTGAAACCATAAACACTAGTATTCTTTGACAATTGAGGTTCTTTGTCTTTATGTTTTTTGGGGGATTGGACTTTGTCTTATTTTCACATTGTCTATTAAAAACATATTGTGGGTGGGGGCAGTGAAATTGAATGTTAACGGGTAGCTTAGCTTCACAATGGAAAATTTAATTTTGAGGCTTGAAAAACTTTCAGGTGATTCATTCGTTTACTGTGAATGGCTTATTGAGAGTGCAGCTAGAGCTAGGACTACTTGAAGTTATGTTGTGCTGCGGAGGTGCAGAGGAGGAGAGCACCGGGTCCCCGGCAAATCAATACCCAACTGCACCACCTAGAGGGGGTAACACATACGGTGGAGGAGGTAACATGCTTCTTCATTCTTATATATGCTTCTTTTTCTTTGTATTTTGGCTTCAACATTGGTATGGTAGGTGTATCTACAATTTTTGCTCTTATTGTTAGAAGTTTTTCATGCTCTTGGGACACTCACTGAACAACTGAAAGCAAAAGTATGATAATTGGATATATGAATATATGGTATTCTAAATCACAAAATTGTCCCTCAAATATCATTGTAACAAAAGCTAACATGTTTTAAAATTTCATTCTTTTTGTTACACTCATTTTTATGTCACACATTGTAATAGTGAACTGGAATCTAATCATTGGCACAAACTTTATTTTTCCTTGAAATTAACCGTATATTCTATGATATCTTTCCTCTGCAAGGTTATGGATAATGATTTGCAGTAACCCTCTATGAATGTAGGTAATGATAGAGGAGAGCCTAGGGGCAATGTTGCAAAGAGTGGTGCCCCGCAGAAAGTATTGCCAATTGAGATACCCTCTATGCCGTTGGATGAGTTAAACAGGTTAACAGGGAACTTTGGTACAAAGGCTTTTATTGGCGAAGGTTCATATGGACGAGTTTTCTATGCAAAATTGAGTGATGGCACTGATGCTGCAATTAAGAAGCTGGATACCAGTTCTTCCCCGGAACCTGACTCGGATTTTGCGGCTCAGGTAGGATTTTGATTTGAGATTGTAAAACCATTGAAGCAAATACTTTGTTTCGTCATTCATGATATTGTTGCACATGTCACTATGGATCATGCAGTTATCGATTGTTTCGAGAATGAAGCATGACAATTTTGTGGAGTTGATTGGATATTGTCTAGAGGCAGATAACAGACTTTTGGTTTATCAATATGCAAGTTTGGGTTCTTTGCATGATGTGTTACATGGTAGGTCCAACATTGTCCCTATTCAATTAAGGAAATAATTCTGGTTCTTTGTTTGAACAGTACTAGTGTTTTACTATTGGCAGGAAGGAAGGGTGTACAAGGGGCTGAACCTGGTCCAGTTTTAAGCTGGAACCAGAGAGCAAAAATTGCATTTGGCGCAGCAAAAGGACTTGAGTTTCTTCATGAAAAGGTTCAGCCTTCTATCGTTCACCGCGATGTTAGATCCAGCAATGTCTTACTATTCAATGACTATGAGGCCAAGATAGCTGATTTCAGCTTGACAAATCAGTCTTCTGACACAGCCGCTAGGCTACATTCAACAAGAGTCTTGGGAACATTTGGCTATCATGCCCCAGAGTATGTCCTTAAGAAACCTTCCTTATAGTTTAATTTGAGATCCAGTTATTGTAAATTGTGCTTGGTAGAAAAAAGGACTTGAGTTGAATCAGTTGATATTCAATTTGTAGCTTATATTGTTTTTCATTAAAATAGAGCAGGCCTAATAACTGTCATATGACTAATCATAGCCATAACCTTATATGCAAATTGAAAAATATTTGTATGTAGACATAACATAAATAATTATATCTTCAGGTATTAGAAATAATTTAATGTTAGAAATAACCACTATCTATCCTATGTAAACACTATCCATTGAGTGTAGAAATAATTTTATGTTAATGTAAGGTTTTTTTCTTAAATGATTACTTTCATCTTCAGGTATGCCATGACTGGACAGATAACCCAGAAAAGTGATGTTTACAGTTTTGGGGTTGTGCTTTTAGAACTCTTGACTGGAAGAAAGCCAGTAGATCACACAATGCCCAAAGGACAACAAAGTCTTGTAACTTGGGTATGTGTTTGATGACCTTAATTGTTTTTTTTTTTTTTTTTTGGTATATATGACTTTAATTGGTTTACTATTCCATTATAGTCTACTATTTTGATAATGGGTTATTTTTAACTATTTCAGGCAACTCCAAGGCTTAGTGAGGACAAAGTGAAACAATGTGTGGATCCTAAGCTAAACAATGATTATCCGCCAAAGGCTATTGCTAAGGTTTGCTCCTTTATTCTTTCACTAAAGTTGAACTATGTAATATCCAATATACTTTTGAGACTAGTGACTGATTATTTGACGTGGATACATGTAGTTGGCTGCTGTGGCAGCACTTTGTGTTCAGTATGAAGCTGACTTCAGACCAAACATGACCATTGTTGTCAAAGCTCTCCAGCCACTTCTCAATGCAAAACCGTCTGGTCCCGATCCTCATGCTTGATATTGTGATTTCAATTAATCATGAGGATTATTAGATTTTTGAGCAATTTGTAACACAATGATGGAAGTTGATTTGGTTTCGTTGTCGTATGGATTGTATTATGCTATGCCAAAGTTGATTTGGTTTGCTTGCTCTCCCTTTTAGTTGGATCATATGTTTGTACACATAATGAATGATGGAGACAAAAATTTGTTGGCCTATGAGAATCAAGGGTAAGAAAAAGAAAATTCAAAAAACTTATTAGTTGAGAAATATCTTTCATCCTTTTTATGCTAGTAATTGACTACTGATTGCTCCTATGGTATAAATACTTATTTTAAACTCTACTGTATTGCCTATCCCTTAATTTAGTACCTGTTAATTTTATATGATTTTTGAATAATCATTTATTTAATATTGCTATTTAGTACCAATGTGGTTTCACCAACTGTATATGAAATTTATGTGGCGGTAACGAAAGAAAAATGGAAATCATGGTAAAACAAAAGGTGAAAGAACTAAATCTCAGAAAGAAATGATTCTCGTCATATATCCTACACAATTCATGAAAGACAATTGATGATATTTAGAATTATTTCTATCTATACTGATCATTTGTATACTGTGCTTCAATTAATATGTTTAATTATTATGAATGTAGTTATTATGTTATTTAACTTAATTAAATATTGGTAAAACATGTTGAATCGTGAATTATTTTCCTCTTTAATTCTTTAGCATTTGCGGAAAAAAATTCCTCTCTATTCCTTTTTTTTTCTTAGTTTTTTCCATTATTATGTTTATTAAAAAATGATACTCTCTATTATGTGACCATAGTTTTAAAAATTGGTTCGGTAACTGATATGGTCATGACACTGAATTACTGAATCATGGTCGAACTTGTGGGTCACTAATTGACCCGCATGACCCGGTCTGTAATGAAAAAATATAAAAATTATATATCTATCTTAAAATATTGGTAATCAAATAATTAACAATTAAACAAATTTAATTGTATTCATTATAGCCCAATATTTGGTCTATCTTATGCAAATATAGCAAATCTGTCTTGGGCTCCTTTTCCCCTAATAGAAATTATGTATTATAATTTTTGCTATGATTTTAGTTGTTATATATATGCAGAATCTCACCATCTTAAGTATACTAACATTATTCTTGTTCAGATAACAAAAGTTTGAAAAGAGAGAAGAAAATCGATATTTGAAGTATATTTTTATTAAATTTCAGTAGTTCAACGAAATCTTGGGATTTTACAAACCTTAAGAGAGAAGAAAATCGAGATTTGATACGATGAGAGGAAGGAAGAAGAAGTTGGCCGCTGGCTAGTGGCGGCAGCACGACGCCATGACGATAGGAATGAGAGGTTGGCCATTGACAAACAATGACGTAGAAGGTAAGGCTGTGAGATATCAAGAGCGAGACTGTGAGAGCAAGAGGAAGGAAGGAGACTAAGAACGACAGCGTAGAAGGTGACAGCAACACGACGCCATAACGAGAGGAAGGAAGGAGAGGTTGGCCAGCGGAGCGGCGACATAGAGCGAGACTGTGAGAGGAAGGATAGGGTTTGTAAAATTAAAATGGTTTAAAATCGAAATGACGTCGTTTTGAGCTATAACAAAAAAAAAAGGATAAGTGATCCGGTTCGGATTGACGGGTCACCTAGTTTGACCGCAAACCCAGTCGGGTTACTTCGGGTTGAAAACAATACCCGATCGAACATAAGACTCAACCCAATCCAACCATTGGGTCATGGTTCGACCGATCAGACCAATCAAGTTAGTCCAAGTTTCAAAACTTTGTGTGTGACACATTCATTTCTTTTATTTTCCTAAGATTATATGGTGAAAGAAATGAAAAGGATCTTGACCTAAGTTTGCAAGCAATCCATTTGATCTTAAAATTAAATAGGTTTTGACTGGTTAAAATGTTTGTATATTTGAACTAAATATGAGATTAATCAATTCAGTATATTTAACCCGTGGGTTATATAGGTTGGAATTCATGGAGTATCAGATTATAAGTTTAAAGACTTATCAAACATATGCTAGAGGAATGCAGGTTGATGATGATTGAGCGAAAAATGAACAGAGAAGTGTAAATACTTAATTTAGTAAAGAAAATGAGAATGATCATGGATTCCAAGGAAGTTAAAGTCAATTTTTAGCATTTCATTTATTTCTTGGATCATAGTTATTTTATGATTGAGATGTTGATTAATGCTTTGATGTTTCATTTTCAAACATAAGTTAAATAAGATATAAAAGAACTTCATGCATATCATACAAAATGCATGCTCTACAACAAGTATGCATTCTCTAATGCCTAGTTCTTAACCTATTGTGACACTTTATTTTCAAAAAAGGTGTCACCCAATGGCAACAAAATCTTTCGTATACAGACTTGCTTATCTGATTAGGGGGTTGTCCACTTTTAGCAATAACACACTAAGCATAATGAATATGCACCGTGAATCTCTAAATATGGTTGAAGATCCTCACGATGGTTGAAATTAACATAATATACAACTATAATGCTAACTTTCACAAGATCAATTGTATATTATGTTTCAACCTAGAGAGGTTCTCTAGTCTTATATTTGTAGAACAAATTTATGAAAAATTGATTTATTTCATTTAGGGATCGATTTTCATATATGATCTAATAGAGAGAAAAACTGAAAGTAAACATTTCGTTCATAAAAATGTTATAATACTGATTTTTCATTACATGCATTTTACACCTCTTAACATCAACACATCTTGCCAAGTTAGCATAATAAATATAAAGCATTCTAATTCACTTACACACACTTTGCCTTTTAGAATATCAAGTGTACAAATAAATATAAAATGAAAGTAATTTTAGATAATTAAAAAGGTTTTTTTTCTGTTAATTTCAAGATTAGTGTTGCACATTCAAATAAGAGAAAGAGAAAATCAACATTGGCTGACACAAGTGGTAGAGACTTGTGTCTTTTAATCAAATAGTCCAAAATTTAAATCTTGATTTTGGATATAAAACAAATTATATTGAAAAGAAAATATTTACCTTATGCATGTTTAGGGTCTTTAACTAAAATTAGTCCATGCTTTTAAAGGTGAATACTTCATATTAATATCATGATAAAAAAAAATTGAACATGCATGTCTAATTAGAGAGAGAAAAGTGAGAGATTTTTTTAATTTGTATAATATAGAAGTTGTTAAGTCTTGGGACAAATTTGTACTCTTTGTTGGTTTTGATTATAACAAACAAATGGTTAAGTTTTTAGTAATCGTACTTACAATTATAATATGTAAGATAATGATACATCGTTTGATTAGGCAATATAAGTTTATGCTTATTTTTACATAATATTATCTCATGGTTGTCTTTTGAGTCTGAATGCTTATCAGGATATAGGACTGCACACTTATCATTCTCAAAGTATGCTTAGGAGTTTCAAAGACGAGGTCAATGAAAAAGTGATCATTCAATTCCTCAAAAGGCGTGCCAAATCTGCATGTCATTGTACATGTTTGTATGCTCACTACAACTAGGTATTTTGTACGAGAAAGTAGAGATAAGCTGTATCCTTTATATATCATTGCGATAGTTGGTAAAAGACACTTGATGCTGTATTTAATGCACCCAATGGCCATTCTCTGTCTTAGAAGACTTAAACGAAACAAGACTGATCGAACCTTGAGAAGGAATAGGAGACAAAAACTAGTTTCTCGTGACTACTTATATATATATATGCCAAAAATTAATGAAGCACTGCTAGAGAACTTAATGAACAATACTTGTATTTGTGCTTTCAAAATGCTTTTGTAGTCTTTGCTTCTTAGCAAAATCCTAAGCCTAATTTTGTATATCTGTCTATTAAGACGATTAAGATTGTAACCTTACCCTTAAACTAAATCTTTGTGATTGGTTATAACTTAAAGATGCTCTAAGTCAAAGAATACTTAGGGTGTTTGTTGAATGAACATATGTTAAACTACTTAGGTTAAGAAGTGAGAAGTGGGTTGAGAAATGATACTTGTATCTTTTGAAAATATACTGAAACTTGGTGGTTAATCATCTACTTGACTAGCTAGTCTCAATAATAGAGACAGACAATATAAAAAATTGTGTTTTTATTTTTTTTATTTTTTGCTTTTTGTTATCTAACCGTATGTTTCAAAACATGTTGTTATCTTGATTTTGAAAAGGATTTTATAACAAAAGTCTTTTGCAACCGTTCTTCTTGAAAATGATTTTAGTTTATTGTTTGTCCATTAGAAAAAATTTGCATCTTCCGAAAAGGATTTGCGAACGAACAAAATTTATAATATAATTCAACCTCTTTTTGTGTTTCTTGAGTCTTACAATAGTACATTTCTGAACTTTGGAATTCAAGCTAAAGGATATTTCCTTTTATTTTTATTTTTAATTTTGAAGCCATTTGAAATTAATTCAAGTAACAAAGATAGGTGAAAGTTTATATGATTATGTTTTAATATAAAATGAAGAAAATAAAATTTAAAAGACTTTAAAAAAAGATGTTTCTGTCTCTTGCTAGTTTTTTTTTTTTTTTGCAATACATCCTCTTGTTCTTATATTGAATTAGCCTCTGGTAGAAAAAAAATTAAGAGGTGAGAGAGAGATGAAAATTATTTAGTTAGCTTAGTAAAAAAATTAGATTATAAATAATTTTAAAATTTGAGGAATCCACTAACATATATTCACTTATCTCTCTATTTCTCTTCTCACCTCTTTCCTATTTTTCTCCCATCAAACATCTTTCATTTCTTCTCTAATTTGTAGCCTATTTTAACTCATTCATTTTATTTCCATTCACCATATTTATATTCTTTCTATCAATAGGGCATTAAAGAGTTACTATAATGCTTATAATTTTTTTAGTTCCTCACAAATATTTTTATTTGAAAGTAAATAAGTAATATTGTTCAAGGAGCTATACTAACTGTGAGTATTTCTCTTCAATAAGATTCAAAATTTGGTTTTCTACATTGTGGGAGATGATTAAACTAATATTTTCGCTAAATTTAATCCCTATTGGTAAACAATGTGTTTTCTTACTAAACTTAATCCCTATCGCTAAACTTTACCTTATGCATTACACAAGATAAATATTTGCTTTTTATACAAATAAAAATTTATAATATATAAATATATTTGAATATATAAATTACATTTTAATTAAAATTATAATAAATAAATATTTTTAACATATAAACTTTATTTTTTTATTTATTAGAAAAACATTATATTGTGATACAATATTATTTTTTTTTAAATTCTTTTAAAAAAATATATTGAAATTTAATTTAAAAATAAAAAGGACAAATATAGATTTAAAGGAATAGGCAGTTAAGAAATCAAGTATACCAATAAAGATAAATTGATACTATTTTGAGATTGTTGGGAAATAATTTTTTTAGATTAGTTGTTAAATAAAATTAACTTTAAAATTGAAATTACAAAATGAATTTGGAAGAAAAAAAATTTAAAAAAAATTAAATTATCAATATATAGAATTAGGATAAAATATGTGACTCAATGAATATTAAAGATGTAAGTGACTCAAGTTCAGTTGAATTTAATTTGTCTATTTTTCAATTCAATCTAATTAAGTTTAATTGGGTTGGGTTGGGTTGGTTTAACTTTTTTTATCAAGTTGTACATTAAAAAAGTTTACCTTTTTAAGTCTTAAAAAATTAAGAAATTCCTTAATTTGATTAACAAACAAAGATAAATCATAAAGTTGTAATCAATTCATCTTTTAAGGCAACGACGAGTAATTATGGCGACAATGGTGTTTACAATACTAGGGTTTTAGGAAGAAACTCTCTCCACCCCTATTGTGGCTTGCGAGAGTGACTGAGACTCAATGACTTCGAGAGATGAATATCTCTGAGTGACTTGGAGATATGAATGCTTGTTTAGTGTATGTGGGTTGAGGGTTGAGTTTGGTCGGTTCTAAAATTTTAAATCCATTACCAACCTAGTTTTAATTGGGTTCATTAAAATAAAACTAATTCAACCCAATAACTCAATCTAACTCATAAAAATCTAATTGAGTTTGATTGGATTGGATGGATTCACGAGTTAAGTGTGATTCGCTTACACCCCTAATAATATATGATAATAACTACTAAACATATTTTTATACAAAAATAATTTTAAAAAATACTATTATTTTGAAGTAACTCATTTTCTTATAGGTTTAAAGTAACTCCTATATCTTGTTCAAGAATAATGATTCAGATTTATAATATGAGAATAAATATTGATAATATTTAAGTAGTTATTTTGTTATTAATTGGTACAACAAAGTTGTACAACAATGCATCAAATCCAACACGTCATTTGTTTAAAATGTTTATGTGATATATTTGTGCTTGTTTCAAGTTTTATATTTTATATAACATTATTTTTAAATATATTTTGAACAATATTCTCACTAAATCATTTATATGAGACGAGTGCATTAAATCAATTCTACAAAATAATTAAATTCCTGCAAAATGAGTAGTAAATAACATAACAAATGAAGAAAATTATTTTTAAAAATACATTGTATTATAATTAAATAATTTTTGAGGATAGATTTTTAAATAATACATAGGTTTAATTACCCATTTAGTCATTATAGTTCTCAAACTCATCAATTTTAGTCCTTATAGTTATTAAGTGAATTTTTTTAATACTTGAAGTTTAATAAGTGAATTTTTTAGTGATAGAGACCTTTTGAGAATTAAAATATAAACTTGAGGAATTAAATATTCACTTATTAATGATGGGAATTAAAAGGAATAAATTTGAAAACTATAAAGATGAAATGAGTAATTAAATCTAATATATAATATCAAATATTGGTATTATATGCTTTTTTTCATAAAGACTACAATTTCTTATATAGGAAACTTTCTTATCCAAGTCAAGTGAACCTATTATGTGTAAATTGCACTTTTCCTTCAAGTGTTTAATGTAATTATATATTTTGATTTGAACTCAAAACTACTTATAAGTTAGATGAAATAATTATGGTTAGTTATATTTTTTCTTTCTATTAAGTGTTTAACACAAATATACATTTATGATTCAAAGTTTTTTTGACCGAACAATTCAAACTTAAAACTACTAATTAAACGGAAACAATTATATCTCAATAAATCTATATGCTCAATAACACCATGATATGTTTTTAACATTATCATTCTTAAAATATACCATTCTCATATGTTTTATTCTAAAAAATATAACAACATGTTAAAAAATAAATAGAACCTAATCAATATATTATATCCTTGTTGTTGAAGAAGCAACCAATGAATATAACTATATAGTTTTTATTCACTCAATAGAATAGAAGAAAATCATCATATTTAAATATTGAGTTATTTTTCAACTTTATGAGTTATTTTTCAGAGAAAAATTATGAATTACAATCACCAAATTAATTATATTAATTCGATATTAATACTACCTAACTAATCTAAACTTTTTATTTTTTTATTTTGTGTGGTTGGGTGCTAAATCCTTGGTGATAAGTAACAAATAGTGGGCTTTATTGTTGCTTTTGAGATTTTTACCGCGTAGGGAAGCAACATGAGCATTTCCAAATTACCAATATACACGAAAAAAAAAATCAAATCCTTATTTTCTTTCTTTTCTCCAAAAAAATAAAAATAAAATATATTCATTCACACAGGCAGTTGCTCACACCTCCAAATCTCATGGTCTCCATCTCAATCCTCTTTCGATCAAAAACCCTTAGCTCTTCTCTCTCTCATACATACACACACTCTCAATTCTTGCACATCTTCCATCGGCGTTGGCGTCTTCATTGGTTCGGTTTCAATTTGATATCGGATGTTCATTTGATCTATCTGTTGTTTCTGTTTTTTTTTTCTTATTAATCCTCGCTTATTTTGTTTTGCATCCGATTGGTGTGGATTTCAGAATTGGTTAAAATTGACATGAACGGTGGAAAAATTGGTGAATGAATCTCGCAGAGTTTTGAAAAATGCCGGGATTAGCGCAAAGGAATGAACACCAACTTACTAATGGCTCATCCACGCCGACGTGTTCGCTCTCTGCGAATAGATTCTGGTCGAAGAATTCGGACGAGGTTTGCTACAATCAGCTCCAGAAGGTGCTGAATTCTTCTTATTTTAATTGATTTTTTTTCGTATTGGATTTTGGATTGTTGCTGGATCACTGTTTTGGATTGATTGTTGTGTTATTAGTGATGGTTTGATTGGGTTTATATTGGATCTTACTGTGGGAACACTTGTTTGATTACTTTTGCGGGGTTTGGATTTATAGTTTAAGTGTTTTTTCTGATTGATAAATGTCATTCAGTGATGGTTTCTGATATTTCTTGTTACTTGTTCATTTGTTGTCCATTGAACAATATTTGCGCAACTGTTCGAACTCATGGTTTACACGGATGATACTTTTCTAGCCGGGGCAATGAATTATCGACAGTGAACCACACAAACTTCAAAATGGATTTTAAAGTACACGGCTCAGAGTCGGACACTAACAGATACTTCTATTTGTGTCCTACCATTTTTAACTTTTATTTTCTTTTAAATTTTGTAACTATACGGATGGTACAATGCCGCAATAATGAGACAGATAATATTATTTATTGTGTCTACAACGATTGAAATGTTGCTTTTGAAACATTAAGTTCTCTACTTTTAGTATTTAGTTATGTGTTAATATTATTTTTGTATGTTATACCCTTGTTACGTGTTGTCTCATGTTATTTTAAAAATTCTTATTATCTCCCTTGTTTATTTCAAGGCTTTAAAATACAGTCCGCTGCTGCAATTGTGGTTGCAATATCAAGGCTTTTGTGATTGCACCACGACTGCAACTGGGGATGCATCAACCATATTTATCCACAATATCAAGGACCGCAAGAAAACCACAACTGCAACCGCAATTTAAAACCTTGGTTTATTTTGTATCGTATTTGTGTCTGTGTCATATCCATGCTTCCTAGTTAATCAATGAAATTTGGCAGCTATCAAATTGTGGGAGTATGGGTTTAGAGAGGAAAGAGCTTCCTTGGGAATTGATGTTAATTCACACTAGTGGTTTTAAATTGTGGTTCAGGTTGCAGTGCAGTTGTGTTGTGATTGGCAATATTGCAGGGAATTGTGGGTAAATGCAGTCAATGTGGTTGTGAAAACCTTAGAAACAGCAATATCGCAGCCACAACAGTGGTTGCAATCTGCTACTTAAAACCATATTTCACAGAGATTAAGCTTTGACCTAGGTCATGCTTACCTTGTTCTCTTGATAAAAAATGCAACTTGTGACATGTTTACTTTGTCTCTTATTGGTGTATTACATTTTTGCCATACAGTTCTGGATTGAGCTGTCGCTGCAAGCTCGGCAAAAACTCTTGAGGATAGACAAACAATCCCTTTTTGAGCAAGCTCGTAAAAATATGTACTGCTCTAGGTGCAATGGGTTGCTTCTTGAGGGTTTTCTGCAGATTGCTATGTATGGGAAATCTTTGCAACAAGAAGGGGTGGATGCTCACTTTCCTTGCAACAGATCCGGAGGTTTGAAAAAGCTAAATAATGACGAATCAAGCATTATCAATGGATGCCAAGATGAAATTCAAGATCCATCTATCCATCCTTGGGGAGGTCTGACTACATCACGTGATGGCTCATTAACACTTATGAGCTGCTACTTGTATTCAAAGTCTTTGAAAGGACTGCAAATTGTAAGTGCATCTCATTTATATTAGATTCTCATCCCATTCTTTTCCCATTTGTATCTAAACTTTTGGTGCAAATGTTAGGTCTTTGATGGTGCACGTGCTAGGGAGAGGGAAAGGGAACTGCTTTATCCTGATGCTTGTGGCGGGGGAGGCCGTGGTTGGATAAGTCAAGGAATAGTTAGTTATGGCAGAGGACATGGGACAAGAGAAACGTGTGCCCTGCATACTGCCAGACTTTCATGCGATACACTAGTGGATTTTTGGTCAGCACTGGGAGAGGAGACTCGGCTTTCTCTTTTAAGAATGAAGGAAGAAGATTTTATTGAGAGACTTATGTACAGGTGTCTATCGATTTTTTCGTTCCTTACACTGTCCTAACCCTTAGATAAGTGAGGATTGTTACTAATAATAATATAAATTTAATTCTAGAATCAGTCATACAGTTGAAATTGACATACAAAGAATGAGAATGTGGAACATGCCTCTGAAAGGTTTAAAATAAATTTCCTGAATATGACCATCTTTGTTAGGATCAGCTCGGAAAAGTGTTAGGTGGAATAATGAGAAAGAATAAAGATTTTGGGGGTTTGATATTCTTACCCATTATACACAAGTGATTTGTATTCAACTAACTATCTGTTGGATTCTTGGACAATTGAGCTGCCAGTTTGATGCTTAAAAAGGTAAACAGGGAACTCTATCATAGGCATGGAGTTAAAAAATTCTCTAGCAACATACTCCAGATGCAGTAAATGATGATTAAATAGTGATTCATGGATTTTTAGGTTGAAAATTAGAACTTTATCAAGGATAGCTGTATGGGGGAGAGCTTTTTATTATATGTCAGTTATGTGATGTTCTTCAGTTTTTTGTTGAATATGTGCATCTTCTGTCTGCTTTCATGTTTCCATGGAACTCCCTTACCCAGGGTCAGCTAAAGGATGAATCTATTAATTGCATTTCTTGGCATAGCCCTAGCTCGTCTGATATTTTGAAGGGTTTTCCCCGATTCTTGCTTATGATAGTTTAGATTAGACATTGTATGATTATTATAACATACAATCCTGGAGAAGCAGCATGATTCAGGCTGTTATAGGACAGCCATCATTTATGACATCGCAAGGTTTAGGCAATTGGATTACTTGGGACTTGTGGATTGTATACACAAGTAGTTTTGATAAGAAATGATAATTTTGTTGGAGAGAATTAGATACTTTGGGACTTTATGGACTGTAGATATGGACTATTAGGTAAAAACTGATTATGCTATGTAAGAGTTGTTTTCATGCAATTATTGAGAAGATAAATCAACAGATGAGCTGTTGTTAGGATTGAAACTGACATTATTCTCCACTCAAATGGTTTGGTGATTACTGATTTTCATTAAGGTTTTAGGCAATAATTTAGCTAAAAGATTAATGTCCACTGACCTTTTGTGATGGTGATCTTGTTTGTCAAAAGATTTGTTAAAAGGTAACACAAGCGGAGTGAGTATAATGAGATCCTTAGTTAATGGAACTTGAGTTAAGAAAGACAAAGAAACAAGAAAAGAATTTGAAGAATAGTCTATTAGTTATAAATTATGGACAAGTCAGCTTCTGTTCCTTCAAAGTGATTTTACAAAGGCACCTTGGTAGATTAGAATGTTAACTTTATCTTTCTGATATAAATTGGAAAAACTATCTATTATAGATTCACTGCACTATTTTATTTTTGCCTGTTATTACTGGTTTATTGAAGTTTTGAGTGTTATGTCTCTGGAGTTACATGTTCTGTCAGCAAAAAAATATTAAGGGAAACTGTTTATTTAAAATTTCCAATATTGTGTCTGGTGCTGTCTCATTGTACTGGGTCAAAGAACTTGCTACTTTCTATCATCAGGTGGGTCTTTTTGTGTTATTAGAGTTAGACTACTGATTTTTATTTTTAATTTTTAGTCATTTTTTTGAACATTTTGTACTAATTCTCATTTGAATACATAAACACAATGCCTATTCATTCATTCCTAGTATGATTTAATCTATTTTTTCATCATCAGAAACTATATGTGAAGCTTTGCTTCAAAGCTTTATAGTATTTGGTGAGATCCCTTTTTCTCTATATATATATGCACACAATTGTATGTTTTTAAGGATAAGGATGTTTTATGCTTTTGGTTTTTATTAATGAGTTACCATATCTATCAGGTTCGATAGCAAGAGATTTTGCAGAGATTGTAGAAGAAATGTTATTCGAGAATTCAAGGAACTAAAAGAACTGAGGCGCATGTGCAGAGAACCTCGTTGCACCAGCTGGTTTTGTGTTGCTGACTCTGCCTTTCAATATGAGGTGTGACTTTCACATTTCTATCCTGTAAAACCTATGGTGATTGAGATTTTGGTGGAAGAGTCTATGGAGTATCTATGAAAAGATTGTTTTATCAAGCTATCGGCAACTAGAATAGAAGTTCTACCTAACACGACATCTACCCATTTGCTTTTATTAGGTATCTGATGACTCAGTTCAAGCTGATTGGCGCCAGACATTTGCTGATGCATCGGGAACCTATCATCACTTTGAGTGGGCTGTGGGGACAACTGAAGGAAAATCTGACATTTTGGAATTTGAAAATGTTGGATTGAATGGATGTGTTCGAGCCAGTGGCCTGGATCTTGGTGGCTTGAGTGCATGTTTTGTTACCCTCCGAGCTTGGAGATTAGATGGACGCTGTACTGAACTTACTGTTAAAGCTCATTCCTTGAAGGGTCAACAGTGTGTACATTGCAGGTTAATTGTAGGAGATGGTTATGTTACAATCACAAAAGGGGAAAGTATCAGAAGGTTCTTTGAGCATGCTGAAGAGGCCGAGGAAGAAGAGGTAATGCAAGTTTCACTGAGAAAATAATCCTTGTTAATTATCCATCATTCATTTGATTTTGATAATTAGTCATGAGGAATTTGTAAGTTTGATGTTATATAATGTATGCTCTCAGGATGATGATTCAGTTGACAAGGATGGGAATGAGCTTGATGGAGAATGCTCCCGTCCCCAAAAGCATGCAAAAAGCCCTGAACTTGCTCGAGAATTTCTTCTAGATGCTGCCACTATTATTTTCAAAGAACAGGCATGTTTAGCACTAGTATTATTTTCTGTGCTTGTTTTTGTTGTTCAACCAGATAACCACTGACTGTACTATCCTTTCAGGTTGAAAAGGCTTTCAGAGAAGGAACAGCACGTCAAAATGCACACAGCATATTTGTTTGTCTTGCACTAAAACTGCTGGAGGATCGAGTGCACGTGGCATGCAAAGAAATCATTACCTTGGAAAAGCAGGTCTTAGTTATTATGCTTTTAGGAAAAAGGCTGTTGGGGACAGGAAAAAAAGCTCTTGTGTCTATTTTTAGAATACATTTCCTAAATCTCAATTGCATGATTTTGTCTACAGATGAAGCTTCTTGAAGAAGAAGAAAAGGAAAAACGTGAAGAAGAAGAACGCAAGGAGCGGAGAAGGACAAAGGAACGGGAGAAAAAGCTTAGAAGGAAGGAAAGACTAAAAGGAAAAGAAAAAGAAAAGAAGTGTTCTGAATCAAATGATGCTCTTGGTTCTCCTGAAATCTCAAAGAAAGAATTGTCTGCAGTTGCTGATATGGAGCAAAATACTCCTATTAGCTGCAGTAATTTAGTTATTGAAACAGATGAAACTAATCTATTGAGGGATGATTCTCCTAACATCGAAGATGAAGAATTCTCTAGTGAGTGTAGTACTTTGAAACCACAAGACCTCTCTTATGATGATTGTGAGGAAGAAATTTCAAATGCAGAAGATGAGATGGGTCAGTCTACAATTGAACAATCAATGTCTTCTCATCGAAAACTAAGATGTAGGAAAGAATTTCAACTTGATATGCCTATGAAGTGGTCTGACAGACGACGATATGCAGTTGTTTCAGAAAATAGTGTGATGGTTTGCAGATCTGAGCCAAGACATTATGGAGAGAGTTTTGTGACATCATCCAGGGTAATGAATGGGTTGAATAGGCAATCAAGAATAAATTTCCCAACAAAATCCAATTGTCGAAATGTTGGTCCTCCCAAGTATAATGAGAAGTTTTATAGTTCCAAGAACCGGATGAATGAAAAATGTGATATTCATTCTTGCAGTTGTAGCTTGAATAATGAATCTAAGACTAGGGTTGAGCAACATTCTCCTATGACCAGAGTTAGGCGGGAGACAAAACCTACCTGTCAGTCTGAATCTGCAAGAGATACATCCAAGCAATTTTGTCGTGGTAATAAGAATAATCAAGTAGCCTATATGCATGAGAGTAATGGAAGACCCAAAAGCAAAATCATCTCAGGGAACTGCCCCACCAGGGATTTGTTTCAATCGAAGAAAGTTTGGGAGCCTATAGAATCTCAAAAGAAATATCCTTGCAGTAATTCTGATTCTGATGCTATTTTGAGGTCCACTAAAGTTGAAGGAACTCAGTCTGATCTGGTCAAGTTGTCTATTGGAGAAGCTGTTGATTCAGGTGGAAATGATGACAAGGAATGTAATTCAAAAAGATTTAGTGGAATGGATGAAAGCTGTCAAAATGATTTTCACGTAGAAGCTGAAGGTTCTTGTAGCTCTACGGAAATTGCTTTGGAGGAATCTGGAATTTGTCCAACTGGAGGCTTTGCCTTAAATAATTCTTCTGATCCAACTCAAAGTAGCACTTTTAGTTCTGATAACTGCTCATCATGCCTAAGTGAGGGTGATAATAATACAACCTCGTCAAACCATGAAAATACAGAATCCTCAATCACATCGGATTCAGAAGATGTTAGCCAGCAATCTGAAGTAAGAAATAATTCGGATTGTGTGGAAACTGTCTTGTCTCATTGTCATGAAGTTGCTGTAGAGAATAGCCAGAATGCAAGTGGTGAGGGTTTGACAAGAAAATCAAGTTCACTGATTGGTCTGTCCTTGGATGGTACAAGAAATTATGCATTGGGGAATCTTGTGGAAACTGCCCAAAATTTTGACAATTGTTTTTCCACCACTAATGTGTGTTCTCAACTTCAAAGTATGCTTCCACCGTTGTCAAACCAAAATATACATTTTCCAGTGTTTCAAGCTCCTTCAGCAATGGGTTATTTCCATCAAAATCCAGTTTCATGGCCAGCAGCTCCCACAAATGGGTTGATACCCTTCCCACACTCAAATCCCTATTTATTTGCTGGCCCTCTTGGATATGGCTTAAATGAGGACCCACGCTTCAGCTTGCGGTATGGAGCCTTACAGCAACCAACGTCCTTATTCAACCCTGGTGTTCCAGTTTATCAGCCAGTTGCCAGAGCTAATGTCTTAAATGCAGAGGAGCGGACTCAAGTTTCCAAGCCAGCTTCTTTGCCAGAGCATCTTAACGGATCTGTTGCAGAAATGGTCTTTCCAGCTGGACCTATTTCCAAGAGACCAGCATCACATGGAGAAGTTAGGCATGATAATTCTTCCAAGCCACTTGAGAATAAAAATGATTTTTCCTTGTTTCATTTTGGTGGACCTGTAGCCCTATCAACTGGATGTAAATCGGCATTCACTTCTTTGAATGGTGATACTGTTGGCGATTTTTCCTCAAAAAGTTCAGCAGATCATGTCGAGAAGGTTCATAATTGCAATAAGAAAGAGACTCCCGCCATGGAGGAATACAACTTGTTTGCAGCAAGTAATAACCTAAGGTTTTCAATTTTTTAAAATGATAAGGTGAGAAGTATTAGGTGGCTGTTGTCGAATCCAGTCCCTATCTTCACATATGGTAATGGAGGTTTGAGTACCTTGTAATTTGGTGAACAATAAGCTTCCTTTCAGCAATTTCCAATTTAGCCTATAGCTTGATTAGTTAATTGTTGCCCAATTGTCTCTATTCTTTTTATTTTTTTTGGTGTAGAGAAAGATTGAGAGTGCTGGTATTTTAAAGATTTTTTTGTGAGGTCATAATCACCCTAAAGTTTCAATGAAGCATTTGTTCTTCATAATTCTTTTTGTTATACTGAAACTAAAGCAGTCTTTATAGTGAAAAGCTGTATTGGAGTTTGAGCTGACATTGTCATTATTATGATTATTGAATTCAAATTTAGATCCTTTCATGCGAATCTCACAGTTTTGTCGTGTAGAGACATGCAAAAGATTTAAGTGTTCATAGTTTTAATGGGGGGTCTGATGTGTAGATTAATTGGAAGTGGGATAGGTCTTGTTCAGCCATATTTGCTCTGTTCTACTTTCTTTGGTGCTTTGCCTTTTTGAGGTGAAAATTCTGAGGTATTCTTGATGGAATACTCGTGAGGATTGAAGTTTGATTTGAAACTTCTGAATTGAAAGTTTACTAGGGTAAATCAATAAAAAAAATCACAATAAGTATGATTTTTAAAAGTTATCAAATATAAACTTAAATTTGATTTTGATTCCTAACAAATATTACTTTTTTGTGTTTCTTAATAAATTTTTGTTTTACATTAAATCTTTTGATAAAATAATATTATTTTTGGTCTTTGATATTTTATTTTAATTCTTAATAAATTAACAAATTTTATTTCTATTAATTACAAATATTTTTTTTTACTAGGAAGCAAATCCAAAATTTGCTCATTTATGATAATCTCAACATTGATTTCATAAAACTTTTACTTTATAATAAAATATATTTTATTAACAGAAAATATTTAAGGATTAAGATCTTATCTAGTGAAACCATAACCTCCTACAAAAACACTCCTAATTCTCAAATTGTATAAATACTCCTTTGATTTTGTTATCATATATATGAAGTATTAAATAATTTTATCAAGATAAAAATATGTTTTTCATCTCTTTAAATATTGAAATATTTAGAATCCATGCTTCTGAAATTTCTAGTATGTTTTTCATTTTCATAAAATATAAATTTGTGATATTCTAACTCAGAGAGCCAACATTTTACAGGATGAACAACATACTCAAAATTCCACAGAAAGAAATTTTAAACATTTTAACATTTATAAGGTCAAAAAGTTTTATGATTAGTTTTCGCTAAAACACTTTACTGTCCCTTCTATTGAAATCTCTCATCCCCAATCTTTATACCAATAATTTGAATAAACTTCCAAATTCATGAGTGATTGACACATTAGCTTTTGAGCGATTAAAATTACATTCGTGGTTTTAATAAATTACAAATGTCAACCACTTAAGTCTCACTGGTTAAGTGCCTTTTATTTTTTTTAATGACAATAACATGAAAACTCGACCTCATGAAAATTACTCAAGTTCCTCATCACTCGTGCAATCATGCTATATTAACCACTCCCGTCTCTGTCAATGTGTCTAGCTTAAACCTAACAGAACACATGGCATGTTAAATAAGTAATGCAAAATAAAATTTCCTGAATTGAAATTATATTTTCCAACTGGTTTTAAATTACCTCCCCACTATTATGGAACAATGTTTTGGGGGAAAGGGAGTATAAAATCTCTTCCACGTTCCTCCATAACCTTAATCTTCCTTGATTCATCTTTCCCAAATTCGCCTTTTCGATTTCTCAATAAGCCTACGCCTAATGACCTCATCAGTTTCAAGTTCTCCATCTCATCTCTAGCCTAATGATCTCATCAGTTTCAAGTTTCCACCTCGACAATTTAACCTATAATCTCCACAAGCCTCAAGCTCACTTGCAAATAATAAACCCATAAAAAGTTCATAATCAAACAAACTCACCACTACATTTCATTCCATCAAAACCTCAACTAAACCTCAATTCTATCCAAAACTGTACTACAAAAAGTCACACAAAAACTAGAATAAAAAACACTGAAAACCACCGTCCTCCCCAAGTCAGATTGCCATCCAAAAAGAGCTTTTCAACCTGTCTGTAATTGACCACACCTTGATGTAGCATTCACAGCTCTCCTCTGAAGCATATTTTCCAGTCATAGGCAAATCAACATCATCAGAAGCTCATCAAGCTAGAAATAGAATTGAGAACCTTAGCACCATTCCAACCATAAAATTAGAACCATCATTCTCTAATACAAGAAAACTCATTGGACACTCACCATCTTCAGAACCCCAAGTCAAATCACAAGACTTGTTCTACTGTCAAACCAGTCTCTGCATCATCTAACCTTCAACCACTAGAGCTACTTGACCTCAATTAGAAATGTAACCATACCCAAGGTTTAGCAAGCCATCACACATCTTGGTGAATTTTGATAGCAGAGCCAGCAACTTCTGATGTTTGGTCTTTGTCATTGATGATTGTGGCACTCGACAATGAAACTTGGTGTTGATTTGATTTGGATTGAATAGAGAAAGGTGGTCTTGGTTGAGTTTGTGAAACTATTGAAATATTGAAAGTGAGGCATTTTAAGAGATGGAGGAATTTGATTTTGACACAAAACGTTCCAAGAACCATGCAAGATTTTACCAGTGAGGGGAAAGCTATCATATCAATCAAATTATATTATTTTATAATTTTTCAACCAAAAATTCAAGCTAATAATCAAGAAGGAAAACACCATATAAAAAGTTCAATCAAATTGTGTATTCAAATGTACACACTCTAGTTTTTAAGCTCTCGAGCAGATCAAAACGGCTAAATAAAGGCCAGGTTCATCCACAAATTCAGCCACGTCAAAAGAATGGGCAGCTGCAACACTTTGTAAATATGTTTTATTAGGTAGGTCAGAAACTACTACATCTGGGTACTGTTTTCGTTGCTGTTCTAATACTTCTTTCCCTTTAGGATGACTGATAATCACCCTTCCACCTACAGGTCAAATCCAAAATTAAATAAAGAAAACAACTTGGGAGCACTGACCTAAACTTCATGAGGCAAGAATATTGAGCTAAGAATAAGAAAAATAACATGGAGCACTAAGAAAATCCATCAAGTTTACTGGCAATACAGTCAAGTATACACAAAACTAGTAAAATAAAAATAAAGATGACACTTTTATAAATTATCATCTAATTAAAACATAGCCATAAAAACAAATCAACAGCCGAGTAATAATAGTTGTTAAAAAATCCAGCGTTTCAGGAATGTTTCTTTTGAAGCAATTTCTTGTCTTCACTCGTGAAACACAAAATTACTCAAACCTTCATTACAAGAAAAAATTATTCAATGCTTCATGAAAGGCAAACTTTGAGCACAACATGTGTCTTGTTTGTGTCTCCGAACTAAATAGAATGACTGCTAATAATGAATGAAGTTCACGTATACAAAATAAAATATAGGAGTTCTAGCGACACACTATCTAATACACTGCTTTTACTACAATTTCTATTATTAGTTAAATAAGGAGTTTATCCAAACAGGGCCTAATTACAGAGTTCTGACACACCTTCTCCATAACTTTTTATATAGGAAAACAAAATAAAAAGGCAAAATGAATTACACTTTTTTTTTCATAAGTTAAAATTAGCTTTTATGCATATGTTAATTTATTTGTTTAACTTCTCCAAAAGGTGATTTTAACATGTGTATAAGCTAATTTTAACTTAGAGAAGCTTAATTTATTTTACCTTCTTATTTTCTTCCCCTATACGTGCATATTGAGAAATCTATCCAAACAGGGCCTTCAACCCATATAAGTTTGAAACATTTAAATAAATTTCAGCTAACAATAGAAAGTGTGTTTAAAATAATGTGGTAAAGAGTACAGAACTATCTCTAAAACAGTAAACAACCGAAGCAGCTATGTTGGGTTTCCTACCATATACAACACGCAATAAACAGAGGAAATAACACAGGAAATCATAACTAATTAGCAATTACAAAGATGTTGAAATCGAAGAGAAAACTCACCCGGTGCACATTTCCCAGCCAAAGACTCCAAAATTTGGTGGAGCTTGAAGGGCAACGCGGGAAGGAAATAAAGAAACACAGCATCAAAAGGAGCCCACTTTTCCGGAACATAAATAATCTCCCCTTGCCAACACTTAACCCTGTCATATTTTTCTTTAATGCAAGCCAGTGTCAGAAGCGAGTCATGAACAACAAACACAGAGGGAGTTAAACCCGCTAAGGAATCAACAAAGTCTTCTGACCCAGTTGAGACCAAAACCCTCGAACTCTGTTCGATGTTTCCGGAAGCTATAATGCGGTCAGTGGTTCGGTGTTCGGCGCAATCAAGCACGGACCAGTCCTTCTCGATGATTTCTGGGATGGAAACGAAGGACGCGCCCTCGGGGAGGGAAATGGGGGCGTCGATGTTCGAGTCTGTGGCTCGAAGAAAAGTGGGTTTTTGTGTCAGGGGAATTGGGGAGAGAGTGCGGAATATGGGTTGGTGTTTGGTTTGAAGAAAAGGGCGGAACTTGCATGGTGTGAGGATGAAGGAACCTAAAGAAATTGAATTCATGGAGGAAAGAACAGAGTTTTGAACTCAACTCAATGGAGGTGCAGAGTGTGTGTACAAACGAGGATAGAATAGACTCTTGAATTAGGGTCTACGCTACGGTGACCGACTAACTTCTACTATATTTTTTTTATTGGTACGAGAATTACAACATACTCAATTCACTCATACAATTTTATTCAATTAATTAAATTAAACTTTCTTATTTTGATAATTTATACAATATATTTCCTTGTTAAAAATCACCTTCCAAATTTGATAAAAAAAATAAAAAATCATCTTCCAAAACTGTCTCCTACCTTTATCATTGGTTTGTTTCGATCACGAGAGGTGAAACTGAGAAAAAGATAAGAAGAAAAAAATATAAATGATAAATGATAAATGATAAATGATAAATGAGTATAATTTAGGATTTAATTATTATGCAAAATGTAAAGAATTTTTATATGTCATATTTTAAAAAAATTCTAAAAAAAAGGTTTGATTTTATCCTAATTATCTTAAGTCACACCTGCTATGTGATTATTAGAAGAAAACAAACACATTATTTGATTGATTGGTGGCAAAAAAAAAATTTACACTATGATATATAACCGTTAAACTCTTTGATTTAAATGTATTCACCTAAAATATTTTTCTTTTACATTTTCAAAACAGTATTAGATTGTAACAAAAAAGAAGATTTTTTATAAGAAAATAAATAAAATTTTCACATATTACTTAAAGTAAATTACATTAACTATCCCTATAATTTTGTGAAATTACACATTCTTTTCAATTTTTATATACTCCTTAATTTCCTTAATTTTTAGAAATATATATTGACACTCCTTATCGATTACTAGTGACAATTTGAACAAAAGAACAATATTGAATATAATTTGAAAATTAAAGGTTTAAATTGAACTTTTAATAATAAAGGAAACAAAATGAACCTATTAAATAAAAACAAGTAATTTAACCTATTTTTTTCACATCAAAGGTGGAATAGAATTTGTGGTCCTCTTTGATTGTGAAAAAATATTTTTGAGATGTATATAAAAAATAAAAAATAAAAAGATGAAAATAATTACATATAATATCAAATATTGTATCATTTAATGTTTAAAAGAAAGTACTAACAACACACTTTTTAACTATTTGTTTAAATGGGAGTGCTAGCTAGCTAGAAATACACATTCTCTGTTACACACATTTGTTTGTTGATAAAAAAATTATTAAAAACTATAAAATTAGAAAATAAAGTCATTAAATTATTAAATAAGATGTGACTCATAAGCTTTTATAATTTTCAATAAATTTTAACTAATTAAAGAAAATATTTTCAAAAAAATGTATGAGTTGTTTTCTTAATTAACATTTCGCTTGATGTAATTTATTAAAAACTACTAAATTTCTTAGATAAAGAGTATGATTCACACAAATTAATAATTGATTTTCAACAAATTAGGAATTAGTCTCTCACAGCAACAACACAGTGAATAAAAGTTGGAATCCGTACTCGGGGTGTTTGACATTACCTTAACATGATTTGGAGGAAACATGAAGGAAATGAATAAAAAAAGTTTGTGTTGCTAGATTTTTCATATTTAAATATACAAAAAACCTTTTTAGAAAACAATGTCCGTGTACAAACCTAGCTACTTCTCTTCTCTTCGGCTGACACTATAATGATAGCAGCATGTTATTCCTTCCTTCACAATTTTAACTATCAGTGATAAAGCTCCTTTAACTGTAACTGGATGATTTATTTGCTCAAACTTCAGAGCTAGCATATTCGAACATAAAGATTACATTAATTTCTTACTCCCAAAATTCATTATTGAAAGTGTCATGTGAACGGCCTACAATTTATTGGAGTCGTCACTAGTATGGTATGCACTTATGCTGATCAGCATAAGTAAGTACGTATTTTCATGAAGCTCATTGTTATGTTGAGATTTGATCAAGAACGACTCTTGATGTTTATAGCAGCTGTTATTTTTATCCTTTTCCGATCATCTTACCTATGTTCTTTACTTCTTGTCATAGATAAAGTCATCAAGCTGTTACTGTAAAGAGGTTTACTATTTATTAAAGCTGTTACTGTTATTTTTATCCTTTTCTGATCATCTTACCTATGTTGAGATTTGTTGTTGTTACTATGTTATGAAATTGAAGAAAAATTGGAGTTACAGTCTTGCAAAAACCGAAGGGGTGTGAAATGTGAACGATTGATTTATTTAATGTTTAAGATCATTGATAAATAGTCAAAATAATAATAAAAATTATTAAAAATTTAAAATAAAATTCGAATAATTTATTTATTAAAGTCCTTTTAATATATTTAAGTCCTATATTTAAATTTTTAACTCTGATAGAATCATGATACACACAAGGAATATCCCTTTTCCCAATGCCCAATTTGTCCAAACTCAAGTCACATACGTCTGAATATTGCTGCTGTACGTGCTTGCATACATATTATCATTCCCGTGAGTCCAAATAGGTAACGTCCATTGCTTACTCTGACATAGTTAAGCTGTGGCTTAACCATATCACTGCAAATGGCAAAAACCCATCAAGGGTTGAAGCCTCCAATATTCCTTGTCAAACTCAAACATATCCATAGATTCCAGTTTTACGTTTCCTAGAAGTGTAAGATGTATACGTGACAGAAGAAAACATTGTACGTATTTTACATATATGATTGGAGTTTTAGGGAATGAGAATAATATTGAAAGACATGTTTCATGCATATATAAAAGCAGTAATTAATAGTTCAGCAGTTGAGGGTCATCTTCAATTCTTTCGTTTTGTTAGGTGGGGTTGCTGTTTTTTTTTTTTTTTGGCATATTATATTGGAATTTGGTGGAATTAGCATCTTTGAATTTTATTTTTTTTACAATTGAGTTTCTGGGTTGCACTTGGACAGTGAATATGGAAGGTGGTTTGGAACATTTAAAGGCACCGTTTTTGTCAAGTAATAGTGGTGAGCTCAGTGAAGTCACTCGTCTCAAATGCGATTTTTTCTCCAAATTGCCTGATAAAGTTCGGTGTGGTCTCGATCCTGATCTCTCTTTTCACATTGACTACTCAAAGGCAACTGGCTTAACAGAAGGTATTCTTGAGTTTTAAATTTACATGCAATTTAGAAGTCACTATATGCATTGAAAAATCAATAGTTGATATTTTCATCAGCAATTGAAATCCAACTTACAGAAGAAAAATCCAACTTTAATATTAATATTGAAAATTGACTCTTCTAAAATGAAAATAATTCAATTTAGAGCTACCGGGAAATAATAGTTTGTAGAGGATATGTTTAGCCGTTGATCTTGTAAAAAAATATTTAGCCGTTGATATTGTAAAAAAATGTTTAGCCGTTGATTTTCATTAAATTATTTAGGACCTAAATTTAGATAACTTGATTGCTTATTAAGTTTTATAATTAAAATTATAAAATTATAAAATTTAAATTGAATTAAGTATTATATTTTACTTTTTTATTTTATGAATTTGTCAAATAAACATTTTTAAAATATTTATATTTTATTAAGATAAAATGGATGTAAAAACCAATAAAACTAAATATGTAATTACCAATTAATTATAAATAATGTTATTAAAATTATCATAACTCTGATTTTTTTTGCATAATCTAATTTTTATCACTTTCTCATCTTGTTAATTATTACATGTTATTTTTAATAATTTTCTCTTTCTCCCAACTTCCATCTTAAAGGGTGTATATAAATTTAAGTATTTTTTTTTACTCTGAAATGCAAAAAGAAAATATTTTTCACATTCATGAGAATATATACACTTTAAGATTATGTTGTAAGTGGAAGAAGGTGGAATAAAAAAAGACAAGAGAAAGGAAAAAAATGAAGGAAAAATGAAATTATTTTAAAGTTGTTTGGTATAAGAGAAAATAAAAAGAAAGAAAGTTACTATTTTTCCTATTTTGAATGTGTACAGATCAAAAATAAAACATGCATGTGAAATGTCATAAATATATCCTTAAATAAGAAATAAAATATAATAATTAATATTTTTGGTAAAAAAATATAGAATAATATTTGTTTTTATAAGATTTTTTTAAATATTTTTTCACTTACAGTATAATAGAAGACATATAATTATTAATGTATAGTGAGGAGAGAGCGGACATATTTTTCTCTTAGGATATGTTTGATTGAGAAAGAAAGCCGATAAAAAGAAAATAAAAAATGTAAAGTGAGATAAATAGTCTGGTAAGAAAAAAAAAATGAAAGAAAAGAAAGTTAATTTTTTTCCTCTTATTTAGTTGTATTGAAAGTAGAAAGAAAAAAAAGACACATGTGATGATATAAATATTCTTTAATAAGAAATAAGATATAATAACTATTGTTTTTGATAAAAAAAAATTATCTACTTAGAATATAACTCTTTTTTATACAAGAATATATATATATATATATATATTTTCACTTACAATATAAAAAACATAATTATTACTACATTTGAAGTGGTTTATGTTTGAACGCATTCGTGTGCATCTTACCATTCGAATAAATGGATTACAATTTTCAATTCTGTTTTGTGCTGTATATAGTTGTAGCCATAGTCACCTTTATTTTCTATGAGAATATATGAACTTTTTGGCATCATACTCAAATTTCATTTTCTTTCTTCGTGTGCAAGGGGAGAAAGAGTATTACGAAAGGCAATTTTCCACCCTAAGGTCTTTCGAGGAGGTTGATTCAACTGAATCGTCCAATGTCATTGAGGATGGCTCAGTGCACGGGGAACAAGTGCAATCTGAAAGGGCAATGAAAATATCCAATTTGGCAAACGTTCTTTTACTCGCTTTTAAGGTACCGTTTCTCTCATTTTTAATTGAGCTATAATTACTCCATCTTTAAATTTTCATTAGTCATTTGAAGCTTTAATTTTGTTTGCCAATTTGTGTACGTGAAGAGCCTGATTTGCAACTAAGGGAAGTAAATGAAAGAACGTAAACAAAAGAAGTAAAAAATAATCTTTGTTATCTCCATCTGTTAGAGTTAGACAGTGGAAGTGAGTTACATGTATGTTTTATGCTACAGCATTTCATGTATAGTCACGGCAATATATATATATATATATATATATATAATAACATATGTTCCATGGCAATAATAATAATAATATATAACTGGACGTAAGTCGTGTCACATGGAGTAATCACTATTGTGATGAAGTTAATGACATCAAAGCTAAACAAGCAACCATCACAGATCATATGATATATCCAAGAACATGAATGTGGTACCAAATTAAACTTCTCCCAACTCTCATCACATCTTGTGACTTCTATGCATTAATGAGTATCTAATAATGTTTGTTTCATTAATTATTAAAAATCTAACTAAATTTCTCCTCTTCCGACATAATTATTGGGCATAATTATATTAATAATACTTTGTTATAATCATTTTATTAATTAATATATCATGTTAGTCATTATATTATAGACTAATTGTTCTCTGTATGGATAATTTCTTTAACTTCATTTTCTTATCCACGAATATTTGATGGTAACATTATTTATATTGATGTTAACTATTATTAACGAAGACACGTTTAATTAATACATATATCTACCATCAATTTCAATATGTTTCAATTTGAGTTGGTTCTTTGCCTACACTTGTCTCTCTAATAATCTCCGACAAGTAGAAGTCTTATTTCTTTTTAGTAATTTCACCAAATCATATGTATAATTCTCCTTTAAGGATTGAGTTTCCTTTTCTATGGTTTGCTTCCATTTTTCCTTATCGTCCATCTCATTAACTTCTAAAACTTTGAGGTTTCCTCCTATTTCTAATAAGGTTAACATATTCACCTGAGAAGTAATAACTCTTGATGGTTTAACACTTAGTAACAATTCTTGATAAGTTGTGACTCCTCACATCTGTGTAACTTCTATTTATTATCACGATTACTTGAATGTGGCAGCTATACCTCCTCACAAGTCATCACATTATTGCAACTCTTATGCATTAACAAGAATGTAGCGCGGCTCCATTAATTATGGAAAATTTTCAACATTGTGCATAACCCTGAAATTGACATCGTAAACATATCAATTTGACGCCCTCTTGACAGCATTTCATCCAAAAACTCCATGGGCATGGCTTCAGTCTGCCTTCTATAATGGTTGTTAATATGACTTCAACAAGTGCTTTGTATAAGTACTTAGTATATAGTGTGTTGAGTATATAGTGTACATTATTGTTGTCATGATAGATTATTGGTTCGCAAAAGCAAACTATTTGGAAACAAGTATTGGATTGGAAGGAGACTTTATATTTTATATTTTTATGGAAAACAATTGAAAACGAGTGAGAATTTAAAGTAATGAAATTAGAAACAAAGTTATAAAGAGATTAATTCAATTTCGATTATTTTCTCAAATAGGCAACAGTGGTTGGAGTTAAACATCACTAAATGTTCACATGATATATCAACTTCTACCTATTTCAAGTAAAAACATTCATGGTTTAATTGATCGATCTCTACTAATTAAGTTAGCTTAAACCTACTCCCTTGGTGCACGAACCCTTAAAAACCACATAATTTGAGTTCTTTAAATCAAACCACACGAAAATAAGATAAAAAAATACTTAAAAAAATCATGTACCTTGAGTTCTATTCCTAGATAATAAAGAATATGGCAATAAATTAATAAGCACAACCACTCACAATCCATTTTCCAATTTTATGAAAGTTCAACAAGTCAATGTATGATTAACCACTGCATACAAAACTATATGTAAAGATCCAAAGGCATGGATAAAAGATTAAGAGAAAAGAAGTCAACTACACCATAATCCAAAATGGATCCATCAAATCCTAATTAAAAGTTACTGTATTTTAGCTACATAAATTATATACAACATTCAATAAAATATCGTAAAAATATATTAAACTATATACAACATTCAATAAAACATCGTAAAAATATATTAATAATACTTATTCATATTTGATAAAAAAATTAAATGTTACCAAAAAAATTTAATAACATTTTTAATAAGTATTGGATAAAAATATATTGTTAATTAAAGATCACATATGTAATAGTGAGTGTTTAGAAATAGATGCCAAAAGAGAAAAAACAATAAATAAATGACATAGAACTCCTTAACCATCTTCAAGAAATTGAAGATGATTCCAAAAAAATTGTTCAAAACCTTGTTTCTTCAAGCCATAACTCTTGGGTGCCAAATTTCTACATCCTTATTTGTTGCAACCCTAATCTTGGTTTAAGAGTATTTTTTTTATTTTCTTTTATTTGTAAATATTAATTGTTAGCTTTTGTTAGCAAAAGAATTCGAACGCCCGATATTTCTCTCTTTTCTTTCTTCCTTTATCACCAAGCCAACCTTATCTCCTCAAGAGTGTGTTTTTAACATTCATCTATATGTTTGCTTTTAAGCTCATAAACTAGTCAGCATTTAGTGTTCTCCTTTTTCTTTGTAGTTTGCTCTACTTTGACCAAGAATCACATCATACAGGTATTTGCAACAGTTAAGAGTGGTTCCATAGCTATTGCTGCATCAACACTGGATTCTCTGCTAGATCTGATGGCTGGCGGGGTACTTTGGTTTACACACCTCTCCATGAAGCGCACAAATATTTATAAGTATCCCATTGGAAAATTGAGAATGCAACCGGTTGGCATTACCATCTTTGCCGCTATCATGGCTACGTTGGGTATGTTAATTACGTATTTGTGGTTCAGATTAGGTTATTTATCGATCCATTGTAACTTATCTCTATCTAGCGTTTCTTAAACTAGTCTAAATTATATGCTATATGCTATAGTTACTAAAATGACTTTTTTTTTGGACAACTTTTATGTATTAAGGTTTTCAAGTGCTGGTTGAGGCCGTTGAACAATTGATTAAAGGAAAACCATCCCTTAAGATGACTTCAGATCAATTGTTTTGGTTGTGTATAATCATGCTGACTGCCACTGGCGTAAAGCTTTTACTCTGGTTGTATTGTAGAAGTTCAGGAAATAAAATAGTTCGTGCCTATGCCGAGGTATAACATTTTCTGTTTTCATAACTTATTGATGTATTAATTGCATTGATCATCACTGAAAAATGTTAGATTTTGGTGTCTCATTTCTTGTTTTTATAATGATTGCCAGGATCACTATTTTGATGTGATAACCAACATAGTTGGTTTGGTTGCTGCTGTCCTAGGTGATAAATTTAGTTGGTGGATTGACCCTATTGGCGCTATTTTGCTTGCACTCTACACAATTTCAAATTGGTCTAAAACAGTGCTTGAAAATGCTGGTTCTCTCTTTCTCTCTTCTTATTTTGCGTCTTATGCTTTGTTCAATTACGTACTCTATTTAAATGATGGTTACCTCTTGGTTTAGTTTCCTTGGTTGGACAATCAGCTCCACCTGAAGTCTTGCAGAAATTGACATACCTTGTTTTAAGATACCATCCTCAAATCAAACGTATTGACACAGTCCGTGCCTACACTTTTGGAGTTTTATACTTTGTTGAGGTAAGTGGATTTTGTGTCGGCTATTCCAGAAATTATCACTTAGCTTGAGAATATGCCATGTCTGTACATTTTTATATGATACATAATCACTTTTTTTAATTTACAAATAAAGTTATAAATTTTATGTAAAGGAGGAATGTTAATTACTCTCATTTTATATTTCACCAAAATTAATAATCATTAATAAATTTCAACCAATCATAAATAGAGTGTCACAGAGAATGTCTAATATTTCTATTATGTAAAGATAGTTCGGAATATATAATTTTGGTCGCAAATTATATAATAATTTATCCTATTTTAGGAACTTAAAACATGTTTTTCTCAATAAAGAAGGAACTTCTTATGTGATGTAGGACCATGTGCTTTAACCAATCTCCATGTGATATGTATTAACATAAAACACATTTGATGTTAACAAATTTAAAGGGAATTTGATATAAACTAATTTGAAATTCGTATCCATGTTGGACATAAACAGGTGGACATAGAACTACCGGAGGATCTTCCACTGAAAGAAGCACATGCAATTGGAGAATCATTGCAGATAAGGATCGAAGAACTCCCTGAAGTTGAGAGAGCCTTTGTTCATCTTGACACTGAATGTGAGCATAAGCCTGAGCACTCTGTTCTTAGCACTCTTCCCAGCAGCCAGATATAACATTAAGCTTCCAGTGTGATATTATAAATATGGGCTTTGTTATTAGCTAATAAATCAACGTAGCTCGATCTCTTCTGTGTGAACTTCAAAGTATCTTTGTCTTACTTGTTCTAGTAGCTCGATAATCCTCGAGATTCAATTACTTTTTCAGTGATCCTCTATATGTTAAAAAAGTGCAATGTTGGAAGATTTGTTTACTCCATGGATGGTTTCATTATGCAAATGTATTTCCTTGTATGATCAAACCAATAACAAATAGGTAAATTGTATTCCAAAAAGGTCAAATGCTAATATTATTTGGCGCTTTAGGCACATTTGAATATATTGTAAAGATTGGATTCACTCCAAAATTTAGCTTAAGAGTAGAGGATGCACTATATCTCATAATTTGTTTTTAACTATGATATTCTAAAAGACATTTTCTTATCACAAAGATGATTTATAATTAGATGATAATATGAAATTATTTTATAGTTTTTTATTTACTAATTCTAAAATGTCTCTTTAATTATTAAAAGTATGAAGTTTGTAATACTAGATTGATGGTACAATAAATATTGGATAAACCTTTATTTATTTATTTTTGGAAATCAAAATATCAAATATTTTTATAATAATTTATGTACAATGCTTAATTAAATTATCTAGAATCTTTGGTAATATTGAATAAAATCTGGTATTATTTATATTAGAAATTAATTGAGCGTAACTTTTGCCTCCAAAACAACCTAATTATCCAAAATTTAGGACAGACTAGCTATAATTTCTAATATGATATTAAGCTTTATGAGGCTCAAACTTTATTATATTAAAAGAACACCCCCCCGCCCCCCCTCCTCCGCCCCCCAAAATAGAGAATGGTAAAAAAGGATAGAAGGTCCAAAATAAAATTTTAAAAAAGTTAGGTCAAATAAGAAAAAAAATAAATAATATGACAATTAATGACTTACAATTTTTTTTTGACTGTGATGATTTACAAATTTAAGAACTAAAATGAAAATTTACTCATAATATTTAATTCTAAGCAATTAGATTCAAAATTGTAAAGTGTAATAAAATAATTAATTATTATTTTGTGATTGATTTTATTTTATTATTTGAATGCATTTTTCATATATGTTAAATTATTTTATATTAGTATTTTAAAACTTCAGGAAATTAAGTAATTGGTTTATTATTATTATTATTATGTTGAATAAAAAATTACAATATTTTTTTGAAAGGAAAAAATTATAATATGTATATATATATTTGTGTTATATTAATTTATACATTACTGCGTACTATATTTAGTGTATATATATTATATAAATCTTATATATATTTTTTCATAATATTATTATATAGCATATATAATCTAGTTATATAATATTTAACATTTATTTTTGACTGATTATAATATTTAACATAATTTGATTCAATTAATTTAATCTTATTTGACTCTTACAAAACTGTAAGTAAATGTAAAATAATAATTTTAGACATTGATGGAAAAAATCAACTATATACTGATATTCTCTAACACATACATAATTCATTAATTAAATGCGTATAATGGAAAAGTTTTTACACTATTAATTAATATAAATAATCATTGCAGTGATTTTTAATATAATTATAAAAGTCAGCCAGCATACTATATATTTACACTATTGATGTCTTTCGTATTTTCCCTTTTAATTTTCATAATTAATCTGTCAGTCAGCACACAAATTTAATCCTGTTTTAGTTAAAAGTCAAAACCAAAAAATATATTAACCCATGCCAAATCTTCACTGTAAAACCACATCCGTCGCTCAGTCCAAACCCTCACTGATAAGCTTCTCTTTCTACTCGAGCATCATTTTCATCTGAACCCTTCAATTCCTCCCATTTTATCACTGCTCCCTTTGCCGAGAGCACAGGCAGCAACAGTGTTAGGGTTAATGTTCAAGTGTCGCAGCAGCCCCAACAACAAACAAATCCTCTAGTAAACTTCAACAAACATCTAAGAAACAAAAGTCACAGCTAGGGTTAACACCACCACTGCCATCTAGACAAAATAAAACTGCTGTAATAGTAGTTTCTTTACTGCCACCACCACCACCAAAATCGAACAGAACCACTGCAATGGTAGTTCCACCACCACAACTTAAGAAAACCATTACGGATTAATACTAATGCGGCTGGAAGTGGAACACGCCAACAGCTAACTGTTGCGTTAATTACCCTCGGCCGTATGACAGAGGAGGAATGAGACCACAAAATCCTTTTGGTCTCACTTCCTCGTCGACCGAGGAAGTACTGGAGTAGTATCCTACCTCAATGATTTCCGTTTATCTACACCATTGGTGCATCGAATCAAGCGCCATCCCCTGTTGGTGCCACTTATACGAGGCAAATGGATCACCAGCAACAGAGAACTGTGGATTTTTTGTCTAAGATGGAGGGTGCATCGAATCACGCACGCCACCCTGTTGGTGCCACTTTCTCACCATCATATAAGTTTGGTAACTATGGAGCAGGCCAACACGAGCGTTAACAGTGGATTTTCTGTCTCAGATGGAGGCAAGAAGATCGACATCGGTTCAAATTCGGAGGGTTTTCCCTCTGAATAATGCTATGCTGGCAGAATGGGCTTCCACCCTTACACTTGCAGATGGAAGAATACAACCCGTGGATTTGAAAATGAAGCTTAGGCTGGTTTAGGGTTTTTTCTTTTGTTCAATCTTCAGTTATTGTGTTAATTAATGTTTCTTTTGGTGAGACCGTGAGAGGAGTTGTTTTCAATAGATCGACCAGAACCAAAAGAACTTATGAAGTCAAAGAAAATAATTTATTTGATCAATATGCACAACGAAATTGAAACAATTATGTTTGCTCTACTCGTGTTTTTGCGCGACGTTGGTCGAAAAGACGTACCAAATCTTTTTATTTTAATATAGCTAAAGAAAAATTTTTATTCATAGGAGTAGAAACCATATACAAAATATAAATAGCATTAGCCCAGTTATTTCCCTGCACTGGTACTATATATTTCCCGGTACTGGTCGAAAAGACGTAATCTTGAAATGCAAATGTAATGTTATTGAGTATGCATCCTCTAGAACAGACCTATATATAGTTGTAGATGACGCTATTACTACAGGGTGTAAATATATTATAAATCTATTGTTAAAAAATTCTGTATGTACAATTATTAGATGGTCATGATATATAATCTCGCTCATTTCACTAAATTAAATTAAATTGTTTTATTTTGTTTTCTCTATATGTACGCACACAAATTTAATAGAGCTAAAATATATCTAGAGCTGAAGGTGTGCAAATACATCCCCCAACTTTCATAACATTATAAGTAAATATTTTTTAGTTTTTTTTATTTATTTTGTTTTTCTATTTTTTTTGTATATATTTGAACCCACTACTGATCTCAATTTTTTTCACTGATCCCTTATTATTATTATTATTATTATTATTATTATTATTATTATTATTATTATTATTATTTACTTGATTTGAAAGTCAATTTTTTTCGTTCTCTCTAATAGTAATAGCTTCTAGTTAGCTTCCTTATCCCATTGACACATATACCTAGATATGTCACTGAATATAGGAGATATTCTAATTAACTCAAGTACGTAGGAGAAATCAGCTTGCCTACTTTTTTATTAATACAAAAATTAATCGTTACAGAAAACTAAGGAAGCTTTATGTACCTTAACTAACAGCCATGATCGAGATTTGAATTTGATTAGTTCTAACAGGTATATTTCTAAGGACGAATTTTGAAGACAACTCATGAGCAAAGAAAGACAAAGGGTGTGTTAGGAAATCCATATAGAAACTTAATTATTGTAAACAAAAGTTTTCACCTTCAAATTAAAGCAGCAAACATAGAAGGAATGAAGCTAATGGGATGATGTTCTATTGAAATCAACAAATGAATTCCAAACACACTCTAAATGATAGAGCTCTACGAGACTTGTTAAGTATACTTTATTCCTTTACCCTATTTTCCTTTTCCAAGCTCTAATGTTGAAGGTAGTGTTGTTTAACATTCTAGGGAAAGACTATATAGAAGTCAAGCCTAAGGATTTAACATGTAGACTGCATCATGAGATGCAGCTGCAACATCTTTACCGTAATGATAGTAGTTGCAACTTGCAACCGTACCAGACTGCAATTACAGTTCACCGGGTATGAGTCTTGTAAAATGGTATGCTTACCGTGCTACCATTATTCGATTACAGATTGGAGACTCAGGGCATTGCCAATTTCCAAGCAAAGCTACATTCGTCCTCAACAACTATGCCATGACTGCAATTGCAAAATGACCACGACCAAAATTTACAACTTAATTAATGGTCAAGCCACGCATATAATGAAACCTGTCCAAAAATGCTTGATAATGTGGAGGATCAAACCTTAATTACCTGATCCTATAGCATTTTGGTTCTCGCCTATTTTAACATATGTGGAAGAGAGTGTTAGGAAGTCTTATGTAAACCTGTTTTAATTCTCAAGGTGTAACTCAAATATCTATTGAATAATTCTAATTAGTACCAATTAATTTTAAGCTAGAATCTAAATTGAAATTACCTTTGAGAGAGAAATTAGAAGTTTCTGCTATAAATAGTAAGCAAATTTAGAAGACTATACACCTAGAGCATATAAATTGCAAATTTAGATACTAGATTTTCAATCTAAATCCTTCATGCCCTCGGAATTAAGATTTCGCAATATGGAAACCTGTTTTGCTCAAATCAGCAAAATCCTACAATATTGGACAAATTTTAGATTGGATAATCACAATTTAATAAATAAAAAAAATCATTATTTAGAATCCATTCAAAAACATTAAAATTAATCATTCACTCTGTGTATTTAATGATAGAAAATCAAATCCTCTTTACTGAATAAATTGTATGGATTTATATTTAACTTATCCATTTGAAATAATTTCTTAATAAATAATTGCGGGGGAATTTTTTAAGTTGGAGAGGGATTTTAAATTTGTGATTCTCTTTGGTTAATGTTTTGGGTTTGTTCAGTTGGTTGATTTGGGACAGGTTATTTGGGAAAGTAATAGATTGAATTTGGGCTAGTAAGCGAGGATTTTTCACGATTTTGAATTTTTAGAAATTGTTTAATAGCTTTTAAACATTCCATCAAAGTATTTTTGTTAATAGTTTCAAATTGTCAGAAAATGAATTGTAACAAAATGTCAAAATAATAAAAATCAATATGGAAACCCCTTTTTCCTACAAAGTATTTTCTATTAGTTTCAAATTGTCAGAAATTTGTCATCCTTTAAGTTTTCACCTTCATGGATTCTCCTAGTGGGATTCAATCCCCTTGTTTTGCTTGGAGCCTTTTCATAAAAATAGGCTTAATTGGTTTACCTTTTTATAGGTTCTACTAATTCTTTCATGGGTATTGATTTATATATGTCCTCCCACGTTTTGTGGTTTTCTTCTTTGATCTTATCAATAATAGTAGGATGTGCGGCATATGATTGATCGAAGGTGATAAATGACTTATATGCTTAAGTATTTTGGCATTTATGTTACATTTTCATGACTTAAAACTTTTGTTTTAATCACTTTTAGGCTAATTTAACTATTAATTAATTAGAAGTACATTTAATGTTTCTAATCCTTTAGAAATTTTATTAGTTTGTGATGTTTTATTGTAGGAAAGAAGAATTAAAGAATTTGGAACAAGAGTCATTGGAAGATGAAGCCTAATTTCCTTTGGAAGCAAATTTTGAATGCCAAAGGCCAACATATATTACTTCTTTAATTTGTTTGCTACCATTTTTATGCCAAGTTTGGAGATTTAAGGCTGACCTTGAGAATGTTAGAAATTAAAGTGTCTTTGTTGCTACATACCAACTTGAGGCTGAGCGTGAAAATCTTTAGAAAAGTTCTTTGCTTGCTACCATTTTCATGCTAAGCGTGGGAAACTACAATATGCTTAGCATGAAAACGCCGAAGTGCAACCCCTAATGCTTATTTTGTCAAGCTAACCATGAGGGAGGTTCAAGCTAAGCGTGAGAGTGTTAATGTGGCTTTAATGAGGCTCAACAAAGGGAACAAAGACCTATTTAAAGGGATTTTCGATCATTCACTATTAGACTCTTTCATGGGCATTGTGTGATAGCTGAAGAGGTCTGCTTGGGGAGTTCCATTGCTTCTTCAATAAGTTTCTTTATTTTTGCACCATTTTCTCCTATTTTTTCTTCTATGAGTAACTAATTTTATTTTTTGGGATTTGATGTAACTAGTCAACTCTCATGTAAATGCTCTAAGTTATTTATTTAAGTTTATAGTTAGATATTAATGTCTTTCTTTTGTAATTAATGTTTTCTTTGGATTGTTCACCCATGGTCTGTTGTTTTTATGTGAATGTTATTAGAAAATGATATTCATGTCTTGAACTGAAAAAAGATATTTAATATACCTTATATTCTAGGAATTGAGTAAGTTCTATTAGTAATCTAAGAACATATTTTTTAAAGCAAGTTATTTGACTAAACTAGCTAATCAAAAGATTGATAATCTAATAAAAAAAACTTAGGTTTTATATTCTCAAAATTGCCTTTTGCATTTCAAGCAAGTGTTCATAAAAATTACCCATAATTAGAATTCCTAATTTACTTGCTTTAACACTTGTTTTAATTTGCAATCATTTTAACTATAATTTGATTTCCACAGCAATTATTTACTTGTCATTGGCTTAGTTTGTAACCTTTGCTATTTTTCCAAGTATTTTTTGGAAAATATTAATTGAATTTTCTATTTATTCTATATGTACGACTTGATTTACTTGTCAAGGAGATAACATGGGTTTAAGGTGCCAATATATAAATTGAGAATTCATCCTTGATTGTGATGCCATTTGTATGTCTTACATTTTTTTTTTTGAGAAAGACTTAATTAAAAAATAAATGCAACTTTAGGGACATGTATATTAATTTAACCAAAATATATTAAACTAAAAAAATAAATAAGAAATATGTTCTTATAAACAAAATTTAAATATGTTGTGGTCCATTTTTTACATTATTAATGACAGTTGATTGTTACTAATTGTTATTGTGAGAAAGCATTTTAAAAAAATGTATCTTTTTTCTAGGTCAAAGATCACAAATATTTAAATCCTTTTAATTAAAAATTAATATCATTCGTGACTATCATTGATATTAAGAAAGTTATACAAAATTAATGAAACAAATATTTTCTCGCTAAATAAATTAATCTCCCATATTTAAATAAAGTCGAGTCTTTCACAAGTATTATATGTCAATCCTATGCATGAGATTAAAAAAATGTAATTAATTATTATTGACATTATATATCAAATATGAAATGAAGAAAATTAATAAATAACTCCATAAATAAAAAAAAACCACGAAAAGATTTAAAATTATGCTTGATAATTAGGAATAGGTTTTGACTCTCTCTATCTTCGTTTATATTTGCTAAAGGCTGAATGAATTTAAGTTAAAAAGAAAGATTTAAAATTTTAATACTCATTCCTATCCTCATCTAATTTTATTGAATTCGGAGAAAACCATGAGTAACTATGCACAACATTTTTTTACAAATTTAATATACTTATGAATTTTTAAATATTATATATTAAGTTATCAATAATATTTCAATTAAAAAATAAAAAAAACAAAGAAATTAAAATAAATAAATAAATTATATTTGTAATTAAATGTATAATTTTAAGTTTTTTATTTAATAATTATTATAAGTTTAAATTAATTTACTGTTAAATTAGTTAATTTATATTTTTTTAAATATAAAATTTAAAGTATAACAATAAATCTTTAATTATATATATAATTATAATTTAAAATAACACATTACACATATACGATTAACTAAATATAATTTGGTAGCTAGTATATGACCCCATTTTTTTGTTTAAAATTGATAATGATTATGTGATAGATTAAAAATTAATGATGATTGTGTGATTGATTTTATTTTTTTATTTGTTGCATTATTTGTATGCATTTTAATATATGTTAGTTTATTTTATATAATATAATTCAAAATTTTCAAAAATATATAATTATATTACTATCCTGAATTATTTTTGTGGATGTCTTTTATTTATCTTAATTATTTATTAAATTTTTCATTTAATACTACTTACTAATATTTGATGATATATTCATTAATTGCATTTTTTAAGTGCTTTTCCACAACAAGTAACAAGCAACATCTTTAAACAAAAAAAGTCAACTGTCATTAATATCGAAGGCAAATTTATTATTAAATATATTTATAATTTTTTATATAGACATTAATTACTGTAAAAAACTGGCCACCGTATATTTAAATCTCCTTTAGAAGAATACAGTTCTTTTATATATATGTTGTCCGTTTTCTTTTGAGTGTTGACACTTAACTTGACCATAATTAATATTTATTTTTCCACTTTTATGAAATTCTCAAATTCTTAAAATTTCTGTCTATGATAACATTTATTAATTTTTTTTTAATTTTTTAAGTTTTGAATTATCAAATTTTAGTTTTGATTATTTTAAAATTTTTCTTTTTGTGTTAGCATTTTTTCATCTCTATTCCTAATTACTTATATATTTTAAAACTAATTTGTTCTTTTTTTATTTCTCTTGATTCCAAAATTTGACCAACTTAAATTTTATATACTTATTTAAAATTACAGATACAATTAACTAAATATATTTCCTACAGAAAATAAAAATTAAAGTCATTCTTTTTACTACATTAATTATACTATTTTAAGCTAGTCAAAATATCAATAGGTTTAACTCTATTGGTTAAATAATATGTGTGAATTATCAACCTATGTGCAAGCAATTAATATTCTAAACTCTGCAAGTCAATATTCTCACTCATGCAAGTTCTAAACTTAATATTCTTAGTTTCTTCAACTAGTTTAGAACTTATATGGATGAAAATACTTGTCTGCAAAGATTAATAATTTTTTAATTAAATTTCTAAAATATTTGACATTTTTAAATAGGTTCATAATTTTTTTTTGTTTCAACATTAGGTCACTAAACTTGTATTTGTTTTTAATTAGGTCTGACAAGACTTCATTGAAAAATAAATACAAGTTCATGGATCGAATTAAAACCAAAAACAGTTTAAGAAACTTTTTTTTTCTTATAGAGCTTATGCCTTTTAAAAGTTCAAGAACCAAATAATTGAAAATTTGGTAAAAGTTCAGGAACCCTGCATAGTAATTAAATCATTTTAAAATTCATTATTAATTTATACAATAAATTTCTTGATAGCTATTTTAAGGGATGAATTACGAGTGCATGGAATTCAATTTTCGTCCTTTGCTATGCATGATTGACTCCTAAACCTAACTTGGTTTTCAACTTTCACATATCAATCTTTTTTTTTTTCTTCTAATAAGCAAAAGAACGAATATTAATTAGATAGGGGTCAAACCCACATACAAAAAGATAGTTACAAAAAATATAAAAGATGGTCATTACTTTGCTTTCATACACAATATCGAGTAAAATTTGGTGGCCACTTCAAACAAACTTTCATTTCTTTTTGTCGTCTAGCTAGCACTGTAATTTTGATCGTAACAATTAAGATATAATTTTAAAGATAATTATTATAAAAATTAATAAATTATTTGTTGTTAAATCACAATATAAAAATCTTTTATTCTTTCAGTATATATATTATTTACTCATTTAATTTTTGTTAGACAGAAAAAAATGCTAATAGAGGTCAATCTAATGTAAAATTTTGTGTGCATATGACTATTGTTTGTATTATTGTCAACAAAAAATCAGTAGAAGGAATTGTAAGACAACCTTGGGTCTATGTTGCAGGATCCTATTAATTAATTAAGATAACCACTATTGAATAAGCACATTTTTTTTATCAATGAAAAAAGTGGTTTCACCAAATTAAATTCTTTTATTTTTTGTTTGAGTTTACTATGTATGGAGGATAGTGTGGTCTTTAAAAAAAGTTGTAAAGATAAGGACACCTATTCAACGACAACAACAAAAAAGAAACTGACACGTGTAAGCATAAGCATTACTCTCAATTTCATTACATATCCAAAATCCTCACTATAAAACCATCTCTTACATAACCCTCCCTCCCTATATAAGCATCATTCTACGCTCTCATTTTCCAAACACAGGGACAACCTTTTCTCTGTTAAACTCAATAGAATAAATAAGCTAGTTATTGATTGATATAGATATTGCTCGTGTAATAAATACTCTTATGTATGTTGAACCACATACTAATTGTGTTGATTGAGTATTAGCCACGTACTACTTCAGTAGCAGAAAAAACTAGCTGATATAATAAAAAAATTGAAATAATTTTCGTTGTAACCGTTTTTCCCTTTCTCTCTCTCTCGTTCTTGGAAAAATGTATGTGCGTGATTTTATTTGATGAATTCATACTCCAACAAATGGTATTTAGAGCATGTTGTTGAAGTGTGATCATCGATTGAAAGTGAGGTGTGTGAAACCTAAACACGAGAGACGGTAAGCGAGTGAAAACACGAGAGGCGGTGAGGAACCTTATCAATGGCAACGACGAACGGAAACTTTCCGGCGAACTTTTCGGTTCTTGATGGGAGAAGTTACGATCAGTGGAGTATGAAGATGAAGGCGATCCTCGGTTATCAAGATGTGTGGGATCTGGTGGTGAACGGACTTGATCCGTTGCCAGCGAATCCAACCGCTGCGCAACAAGCGATATATAGAGATGCGAAGAAGAAGGATTGCAAAGGCTTGTGCATTCTGCATCAGTGTGTGAATCAAGCAATTTTTGAGAAAATTGCAAGATCGGAAACGAGCAAAGTGGCATGGGATGTTCTCGCGAGCTCCTACGCTAGTGATCAGAAATTGAAGAAAGTACGATTTCAAACTCTAAGGCGACAATATGAATTGCTAGGCATGGAAGAGAGTGAGACAATTGCTACCTATTTCACTCGTGTTCAAACCATGACAAATCAAATGCAATCGTGTGGTGAAACTTTGTCTGATGAGAAGATTGTTGAGAAGATATTACGATCGGTGCATTCGCAATTTGATCATGTTATGGTAGCGATTGAAGAATCGAAGGATTTATCAACGCTAAAATTGGAGGAGCTTCAAGGATCACTTGAAGCACATGAACAACGAATGAATGAGAGGAAGTCTGTGAAGCCTAGCATTGAACAAGCACTCATGGCAGAAAGTGGAAACAGAAGTCTGACAGTCAAGGAGGACGTGGCAGAAGTAGAAACAATTACAGAGGAGGAAAAGGCAGAGGTAACAATTGTAACTCAAACTCTGGTAGAGGAAACTCTAGTAATAATTACAATAGTGAACAAAAGAACAATAGCAATGAGAATTATAGAAGAAGAGGTGGTAGAGGAAGAGGTGGAAGAGGAGGAAGAAAAACTGATAAGAGTCACATTCAATGCTATAATTGTGAGAAATACAGTCATTTTGCTGATGAATGCTATAGTAATCCAAGCCACACTGATGCAAGATTGGCTCAAGAAGAAGATGAGAAGAAGGAAATTCTGTTAATGGCAGTAGAGGAGGAAATTGGTGATGATGGAGTGGAAGAAGTGATAAAGGAGAAAGTAGATATAGAAGAAGTGTTATATATGGTGACTGTGAAGGATGAGAGTGATCATGGTGATAATTGGTTCCTTGACACTGGGTGTTCAACACATATGTCAGGAAAGAAGGAATGGTTTGTTGAGATAGATTTCACTGTCAAAAGCAGGGTGAGGTTTGCTGATGACAGGACTATGAAGGTTGAAGGTGTAGGAAATGTGATGATCAGGAAGAGAGATGGATCTAAATGCTTTATTTCTTGAGTGTTTTATCTTCCAGGAATGAAGAGCAATCTTCTGAGCATTGGACAGCTACTGGAGAAATGGTACAAGATGGTGTTGGAGGATTGTGCCATGAAGGTGTATGACAATGAGAGGAGATTGTTGATTAAAGCAAATTTGTCAAAGAATAGAACATTTAAAGCTGAGCTAGATGTTCTAGTGCAACAGTGTTTAGCATCAACAATTGACAAGGAAGAATGGCTATGGCATTTTCGTTATGGTCACTTAAACTTCACTGATCTGAATAGGTTACAGAGTAAGGGAATAGTGAAAGGAATTCCTCATATCAAGGTGCCAAATGGTGTATGTGGAGAATGTATAAAAAGCAAGATGTCCATAAACTCATTCAATCAAAATGTATCCACAAGATCCAAGAGGAAGCTGCAAGTTGTTTTTTCTGATGTATGTGGACCAATTCAACATATGACTCCTGGAGGTAACAAATACTTTGTTACATTTATAGATGAGTTTAGTAGAAAACTTTGGATTTACTTGATTAAGAGGAAGAGTGATGTGATTGAAGTATTCAAGAAATTCAAAGTTTCAGTGGAGAAACAGTGTGGAAAGAATTTAGAGATATTAAGAACGGATGGTGGGGGTGAATATGTATCTGGAAAATATAACACCTGAGGAAGCTTGGACAGGAGTGAAACCAAGTGTGTCTCACCTCAGAGTGTTTGGATCTATTTGTTATAGACATGTACCTGACCAACTGAGAACTAAACTTGATGATAAAGGAGAAATGATGATATTGATTGGATATCACTCAACTGGAGGTTATAAATAGTTGAATTAAGAACGGATGGTGGGGGTGAATATGTATCTGGAAAATATAACACCTGAGGAAGCTTGGACAGGAGTGAAACCAAGTGTGTCTCACCTCAGAGTGTTTGGATCTATTTGTTATAGACATGTACCTGACCAACTGAGAACTAAACTTGATGATAAAGGAGAAATGATGATATTGATTGGATATCACTCAACTGGAGGTTATAAATAGTTGAATCCAGTGAACAACAAGATAGTGATAAGCAGGGATGTAGTGGTGGATGAAAGCAAGGATTGGGAGTGGAATGTCACACCAGAGATAGAAAAATAGAATCAAGTTGAATTGCAACTTGAAGACAGTGACACTGTGACTGTGCAAGAAAATGAGACTGGAGAAGGCAGTGCTGAGGGGCCAAGAAGATCTTTGAGACAGAGACAAGTCCCTCAAAGATTAAATGATTTTGAATTGTTGAATGATGGTGGAATTAATGATGAAGGTGAGATAGTGCATTTTGCACTACTAGCTGAATCTGAGCCACTCACAGTGGAAGAAGCAATGCAGAATAAGAAATGGATTAAAGCTATGAATGAAGAGCTTAATTCCATAGAAAAGAATAATACTTGGGAGTTAGTGGAACTACCAAAGAATAAGAAAGCCATTGGAGTGAAGTGGGTGCATAAGGTGAAAGTAAATCCCAAAGGAGAAGTGGTGAGGTATAAGGCAAGATTAGTAGCAAGGGGATTTCTCCAAAGGCAAGGCATTGACTATGAAGAAGTATTTGCACTTGTGGCCAGATTAGAGACAGTGAGAGTGGTGGTGGCACATGCAAGTTTGAGAGGGTGGAAACTACATCAACTTGATGTAAAATCAGCAATTTACAAGAAGAAGTGTACATTGATCAACCACCTGGGTTTGTAGTGAAAGGCAGTCAGAGCAAGGTGTTCAAATTGAGGAAGACTCTATATGGGTTGAAACAAGAACCACGTGCTTGGAACATGAAAATAGATAAGAGCTTGACCAATTTGGGTTTTGTGAAATGTAGGTCTGAGCATGGAGTGTATGTGAAGTCAGGGGGTGAAGACATTATGATGCTATGCCTTTATGTTGATGATCTATTATTGACAGGAAATAATGAAGCAAAAGTGAATGAATTTAAGAAAAATCTGATGGATGAGTTTGAAATGACTGACCTGGGTGAGTTGTCATATTTCCTTGGAATTGAATTCAAGAAGTGTAGTGAAGGAATTGTTCTCACACAGCAAAAATATGCTAATGATATTCTGCATAGATTCAATATGCAACACTGTAACAGTGCTGAAACACCTGCAGAAGCTGGATTGTGGCTCGATAGAGATAGTGAAGAGGACTTAGTAGATGCTACTGAGTTTAGAAGGATTGTTGGGGCATTGAGATATCTCTGCAACACCAGACCTGGTTTTCAGTGTTGGTCTGATTAGCAGAGTTATGGACAGGCCTAGAGTATCACATCTCAATGCAGCAAAACGAATATTAAGATATGTGTAAGGAACAATTGGTTATGGAATTTTGATGCCCATTAACCATAGTGAACATACAAGAAATCTATATGGCTATACAAATGTTGATTGGTGTGGAGACAAAAGTGATAGGAAGAGCACTGTTGGGTTTGTTTTTCTAATTGATTCAGCACCAATTTCTTGGAGCTCGAAGAAATATGTGGTTGCACTTTCATCGTGCGAAGCTGAATACATTGCTGTTGCAATGGGAGCTTGTCAAGCAGTGCGGCTTGATACTTTGATGCAGGAACTGAAGATCAAAGAAGAAGGTCCAGTTGAGCTATATGTAGATAACAAATCTGCAATCAAGTTAGCCAAACATCCAATTGCATATGGAAGATCAAAGCACATTGAAACCAAATTTCATTTCATAAGAGACCAAGTTGCGAAGGGAAAATTCAAGTTGAAGTTCTGCAGATCAGAAGATCAGCTTGCAGATATATTTACCAAGTCCTTGAAATCTGAAACCTTCAAGAAACAGAGAAGCATGCTGAATATTGTTGATAGCAGGAAACTAGCTTAAGGGGATGTGTGAAACTCAATAGAATAAATAAGCTAGTTATTGATTGATATAGATATTGCTCGTGTAATAAGTACTCTCATATATGATGAACCACATACTAATTATGTTGATTGAGTATTAACCACGTGCTACTTCAGTGGCAGAAAAAACTAGCTGATATAATAAAAAAACGGAAATAATTTCCGTTGTAATTGTTTTCCCCTTTCTCTCTCTCGTTCTTGGAAAAGTGTATATGCGTGATTTTATTTGATGAATTCATACTCCAACATTCTCGAGAAACTATACTCTTTCTTTCTTCAAGAGCATTGTTTTCCTCCTAATTCTAAAATGGATAACGTCAAGAGCAGCAGTATCGGAAGCAACCGTGACTGTATCTCTATCGGTGTGCTCCCTCTGCGGGTCGGGGTCTCAAGATTCAGAGTTCTCAAGCTTTCCCCATGCTGTTCCTAGAACAAACGAACGCCCGAAAAAACTCGCAATAAGATCAAATAAAAGAAAATTATCACACAAAAAACTATGGTTGCCACCGTCACTAATAATACCAACAAGATTTAACATTAGAACTGCCGCAACAGTGGTTCCTCTACCACAATCGTCAAAACCTAACATAACCACGACCATGGTGCGGTGTGATCATACCA